>NC_081544.1:7998617-8069674 GCF_901000735.1 Corylus avellana | reverse complement strand
ACAGCCAAGCGCTTAGGAACCCTAAGACAGTTCGTGACCTTTACCACATTGTGAAGGATAAGAAACCCTATTTGGTTTTTATAATGGAAACCAAAATGCTTAATAAAAATTGTGACTTTTTACATATAAAACTGGGCTTTTAATATATGTTTGGAGTTGATTGTGTGGGGCACAGTGGAGGTTTGCTTTTATTTTGGAGGGCTGGTTTTCACGTTGACATTCAAAACTTTAGTCGACGGCACATTAACACAATTGTTTTTGGTAGTGAGACGGGTCCCATTTAGAAAGTAACGTGATTCTATGGCAACCCCGAAATGGAAAAAAGAAAGGAATCTTGGGCGTTGTTAAGGCACCTTTCCCATTTAAAACCTCTTCCATGGCTATGTGTGGGGGATTTTAATGAAGTTGTAGTTTTGTTTGAAATAAAGGGCACTGATTATCGTCCTATATGGCAAATGGAAAATTTTCAAAGAGCTTTGGAAGATAGTCAACTCTATGATTTGGGTTTCAAGGGATCAAAATTCACATGGAATAATGGGTGTTATGATGTAGATTATACCCAAGATCGATTGGATAGGGCTATGGCCAATACGGAATGGAGTGCAATTCGGAATGATTTGGGAGTAGATGTTATGGCATGTTGCAGCTCCGACCACCATCCACTTCTCATTCCTTGAAACAAGAATGGAGCTACAACTGGGCGTAAATGTAGACAATTTCGTTTTTAAGCA
Source organism: Corylus avellana (assembly GCF_901000735.1). Lineage (NCBI taxonomy): Eukaryota > Viridiplantae > Streptophyta > Magnoliopsida > Fagales > Betulaceae > Corylus > Corylus avellana. The sequence continues at coordinate 8,068,943 of NC_081544.1, read as the reverse complement.
GGGTGGACGAAGTGTGGGGATTTTACTAAGGTTGTCCAAGACTCATGGAAAGGGAGAAGATTATGTGGGGACCCGTGGTCAGTTTTCAAGGACAAATTAAATAGCTGCCAGAAGGTCATCCAACAATGGGTCAAAAAGAAGAAGCAACCAACAGAAGGGTATATTCAGGAGAAAACAAAAGAATTGGAGAAAATCCAAGTGGAGGCAAACCCCAAGAATGTGCACGTTGAGAGGGCCCTTAAAGAAGAATTGCATGTGCTGATGGAACAAGAAGACCTCAAATGGCGTCAAGGAGCGAAGGAAGATTGGCTTCGAGATGGAGACCATAATACAAAATTTTTTTACGCTTGTGCAAACCAACGCCAACGCTGTAATAGTATTGAGACTATTATTGACGAAGAAGGGTGTACGTGTGCATCTTAGGTCACCATTGAGGAAGCCTTTGTCACCTACTACCAAACACTCTTCACTACGGATACTCCCCATAACATAGATGAGTGTTTAAATGCAGTTGAAGGCAGACTCACAGAGGAGATGAAACGGCAACTGGTTACTGATTTTTTGGAGGAGGAAGTGCATAGATCACTAATGCAGATGGGACCCATCAAAGCTCAAAGACTTCTTGGCTGGGTTTTATCAACAAAATTGGGCCACGGTGGGTCCGGAGGTATGTCGTGCAGTTTTACACTTTCTTAATGGTTCTAAGATAGAGGAGAAAATTAATGTTACGCATATTGCACTAATCCCAAAAAAACCAGTTCCTAGTTGTGTCTCTGATTTTAGGTCTATTAGCCTCTGTGATGTCATTTATAAAATCATATCCAAAGTATTGGCGAATCGGCTCAAGATGGTTCTTCCACATGTTATTATAGACAATCAAAGTGCCTTTATCCCAAGTAGACTAATTTCTGATAATATTATGCCGGCTTATGAAACTCTACATTCCATGCACACTAGAATGTGGAGTAAAGTGGGCTACATGGGGATAAAGCTAGACATGAGCAAGGCCTATGACAGAGTGGAGTGGGTGATTTTAGAAGTCGTCATGCGAAAATGGAATTTCCGGAGAAATGGGTAAAATTGATTATGGAATGTGTCTGCTCCGTATCTTATGTTGTCTTGGTGAATGGACAGCCAATTGGATATATCAAAACTTCACAAGGGATCCATCAGGGCGATCCCCGTTCCCCATACTTTTTCCTGCTGTGTGCGGAAGCACTTAGTTCTCATTTGGCCCAAGCAGAAAGGAAGGGGGTGTTACCTGAGGTGCCCACTTCTAAAAAAGGCCCTAGGTTGAGCCACCTTTTCTTTGTAGACGACAACTTGGTTTTTAGCAAGGCGAACTCGGTGGAATGGAGGAGGTTAATGAAGCTTCTAGAAAGATATGAAGCTGCCTCGGGCCAAAAGCTAAATAAGGATAAGACATTCATCTTTTTTCAGTCGCAATACTAGCTCGAAAAAGCGATTGGAGATCTCTCAGCTCTCGGGTCTCCAAGCAACCCAAAGTTATGATAAGTATTTGGGACTACCGACTCTCGTAGGCAAGTCACGGACAGAGGCTTTTAAATGCATCAAGGATAGAGAATGGAATTGTCATAAAAATTGGAAGACGAAGTTCTTATCACAAGATGGAAAGGAGATCTTAATCAAGGCAGTGGCGCAAGCAATACCCACCTATTGCATGAGCGTTTTTCAACTCCCTATAGTTTTGTGTAAGGAGATACAAGGGATGAGCAACGTTTCTGGTGGGGCCAAAAGGAGAATATATCTATAATACATTGGATGAGCTGGGAAAGAATGGGGGTATCCAAAGCAAAGGGAGATTTGGGATTTCGCGATTTGGAGGTTTTTTAACAAAGCTCTTGTAGCAAAACAAATTTGGCGATTGCTACAATGCCCGGATTCTTTGGCAAGAAAAATTCTCAAAGCTAAGTACTATCCCTCTAGCTCTATCTTGGAGGCCAAGTTGGGAAACCGGCCATCCTTTGTTTGGAGGAGCATCATGGTTGCACAACCGATTCTCCAAAATGGACTAATGTGGAGGATTGGAGAGGGGAGTGATATTTGCGTATGGGGAGATAGATGGATCCCAAACCCAACCACGTATGTGGTCCAATCTCCGAGAATACTTTTAGAGAGGCAGGCCCAGGTATCTGAGCTTATTGATCCAAACTCACAACAATGGAAGGCCAATCTTGTTTATGAAATTTTCCTTGAGGAAGAAGCAAAGGTGATTAAAAGCATTCCAATCAGCCCGGTTAGAACAAAAGATAGACTTATTTGTTGATGTACTAAAAATGACGTTTTCTCCGTCCGAAGTACTTATCATCTAGAGATGGAAACTATGTCCAATATGTGAAGTGGGGGATCTAAACCAACAAGTAGTTTTGCATGGAACAATTGCTGGCACTTGAAGGTCCCGAATGTAGTCAAGATGTTTTTATAGAGAGCCCTTAATAATCTTCTCCCTACCAAGGTTAATCTCTCAAAAAAAGGAGTAGTCCAAAGTACCTTGTGTCCTATTTGTGAAGCTGAAGATGACACGGTGGAACACATTTTGTGGAGTTGCCCGTCATCAACTGATGTGTGGGGTAGTGGTCCGATAAAATTGCAAAAAGCTGGAGGAATGAGTGGCAGATTCTCCACTATTTTTGAAAATTTGTTAGCTCGCTGTGATAGAATTGAAATGGAGATTTTTGCGGTAACTGCTACACACATCTGGCAGCGCAGGAACACTGTAGTTCATGGAGGCCCTTTTCTCCATCCAACTTAGCTCCTGCGAGAGGTACAGAATGCACTGGAAGAGTTTCATCAAGTGACCAACGGCGTTGCAGTGGAAGAGTCTCATTGTTTAAAACGTAATATTGCAAAGTGGCAACCCCCACCAGCAAACATGATTAAGATGAACTAAGATGCGGCAATAAACGTGAATAAGCAAAGAATGGGGCTGGGTATTATCGCCAGGGACTCGAGGGGGAAAGTCCAAGCCGCACGCAGTGTAACTAATGAATATATAGCAGATCCCACCACGGCAGAAGCCATGGCAGCCCTGAATGCCATGTTGTTTAGCAAAGAAATGGGCTTTGATAATATCTTTCTTGAAGGGGACGCCATGCAAGTTATTGAAGCTATTGACATAAACGGGCAGTGTTTTAGTAGCTTTGGACAGTTCATAGAAGGTATACAGTTAGAGTTACGTGGTTTGGAGAATGCTAGATTTTTACATGTTTTGAGGGACGCCAATAATGCTGCGCATATGCTTGTAAAATTGGCTACCACCCATGTCACTTTCTCTACTTGGTTGGGGGATACCCCACCAAGTATACGTGATATTGTAAGGAGGGAGCAACCTCTTCTTCTTGTGTGATCCTTTCGGATCTTTTTGACTTAATAAATATCTCAATATTCCTTTAAAAAATAATAATAATAATATGTATATTAATACGTTTAGGATTCTCCAAAAAAAAAGGTCATATATATATATATATATATATAACCGGTTTTTCTTAAAAGACCGGTCATTAATTGCGTTAATTATTTTTTTTTGATAAAAGAGCCGATGTTATTTCATTCTCAAGCAACAATACAATCGTGGGACAGAGCATTATGCTCTGATACAATAATCTCAGCTAGCCATTCAGGGGAACTATAAAGCCACATGCTATCCAACTCCTCAAACGTAGCCCTCCTGGCCAATACGTGAGCAGCCCTGTTACTCTCTCTACGGACATAAGTCATTTTCCAGCAGGCGATCTTTTTTATTTCTGAACGAAGGTCGTCCACCAGGTGCCCGATTCCGCTCCAATCTGCCTCCAAGGAGTTTACTGCCTCCACAATGGACTTCGCATCACCCTCAAACCATGCTTGTGGAATACCCAACTCTCGGGCAGTTTGAACAGCCACGAGGGCTGCCATGGCCTCAGCAGCCGCGGGAGCAAGACCTCCCTGTCGTGTGACACTCCGGGCTGCAACCAAGCTCCCTGTGTGATCTCGGATGACCATTCCCAACCCCATTCTCCCAATTTGCCTTCCTAAAGCCGCATTCCAGTTCACCTTATGCCAGCCTAGCAAAGGAGCCTCCCACTTCCCCGTAGGAGGGAGTCCCACTGGGTCCTCCACAAGCTGGGAATCCACCTGCGCATTTTGGAAATCCCGCAGAGCCTCAGAGGCACTAAATACAACTGCATTTGGATGAGAAAAAAAGCCTTCATGAATTAGTTTATTCCTCCTTAACCAGATTCGGCGAGCTATAATCACAAAAGTATGAAACTCCTCCACCGTACAGCGGCTCAACATTCCCTCTGTTATTCTTAGAAAATCAGGCTCAATAAAGGAGCTTTTTTGAAAAATAGGACAGGCCCCTCCCCACACATCTTGAGCTGAGGGGCAGAGCCAGAGAATATGAGCAATAGTTTCAGCTTCCCGTCCACAGATTGGGCAGCTTGGATCTGAAATAATCTTCTTCTTCACAAGGTTCTCCCGTGTTGGTAAAATATTCTGACAAGCCCGCCAGAAAAAAACTTTTTCCGCATTCAGGAGATGCAATTTCCAAATAGTCTTCCACACTGTATTGTCATTTTTCCTAGAAGAACATTCGGCCATTTGTGAGGTCTCCAAGCCTTTTTGTAGGTGGTAGGCACTCTTAACAGAGAAAATTCCTTTCACTGTTCCTCGCCATATGAGTCGGTCTTCCTGATTGGTCGAGCTAATTGGAATAGAGCTGATTTGATGGCCTTCTTCCACCGAGAACAACTGAGCCAGCAAGGACTGATCCCACCCGCACCCACTTCCATCAAACAGGTTGCACACAGTAGCTTTCGGATCAAGTACGCTTGGGGTAGACTGCACTCGGCAAGTTGATGATTTAGGTAACCATTTGTCCTCCCAAATTCACACTTTTTGTCCGTTGCCAATCCTCCACACCAGACCTTCTTTTATTAAAACACATGCACTTTGAATACTACGCCATGCAAATGACGATTTTTTCCGAATTGTTGCATCAAGAATTGAACAATCCGGAAAGTACTTATTTTTCATAATCCTTGCAATTAAGCTATCCGGCATAGCCCACATTCGCCAGACTTGTTTTGCCAAAAGAGCTCTGTTAAAACAATGTAAATCACGGAAACCCATACCCCCAAGCGCTTTAGGCGACCCCATTTTACTCCAACTCATCCAAGGAATCCCTCGATCTTTTGCTTTATGACCCCACCAAAACCCTTGCATGAGTGAATTAATTTCGGAAGAAAGAGTTTTCGGAAATAAAAAACACTCATACAATATGAGGGAATAGCTTGAATTACCGCCTTCAGCAGAATTTCTTTTCCAGCTTGAGAAAGAAACCGTAATTTCCAATCTTGAAGCCGTTTCCTCACCCTCTCCACAATGCTTCGAAAAGCTTTTGTTCGGGAACGCCCTACTAAGGCGGGCAACCCCAAGTATTTGTCATATTTGTTTGTAGCTGGGATCCCTGCAAACTCCAATATAGTCGCCTTCATAGCGGAGGATGTGTTTTTACTGAAGAATATAGCGGTCTTTGAGGCATTCATTTTTTGTCCCGACGCAGCCTCGTAAGAGTGAAGGATTGCTGATAGGTTACTCCATTGAGCTAGATTTGCCCTGCAAAATAACAAACTGTCATCGGCAAAAAAGAGATGACTAATGTTAGGGCCCCCTTTGGAGGTAGGGACCCCAGACAAAAGCCCCTCCCTATTTGCCTGAGTTACCATAGCACTTAGCGCCTCTGCACAGATGAGGAAAAGATAGGGTGAAATTGGGTCTCCCTGCCTGAGGCCCCTAGAGGGGGTAAAAAGCCCACAAGGGTCACCATTGACAATAATCGAATATTGTACCGAAGTAACACACATCATTACTAATTTAATCCACCCATCCTGGAACCCCATTTTCCTCATGGCCGCCTCCAAAAACCTCCATTCAACCCTATCATAGGCCTTACTCATGTCTATTTTAATGGCCATGTAACCCTTTTTACCCCCCATTCTTGAATGCATTGTATGAAGCGTCTCAAAAGCTGCCAATAAATTATCTGTAATTAATCTCCCCGGGATAAAGGCGCTTTGGGTAGGGGAAATAACACATGGGAGTATCTTTTTTAGTCTATTTGCAAGGACCTTAGAAATAAGCTTATATAAGACATTGCAAAGACTAATGGGGCGATATTCGGTCACACACTCCGGGCTTTTATTTTTTGGGATAAGGGCAATGTGGGTCTTATTTAAATTACCAGGCATAATTCCAGAATTAAGAATTTCAAGTATACCTCTACACACCTCCGTGCCCATGACTGCCCAATTTTGTTGGAAAAAACCCGCATTCAATCCATCCGGTCCCGGGGCTTTGAGGGGCGCCATTTGATGCAATGCTTGGGTTATCTCTTCCGCAGTAAAAATCATCCCAGCTCTTCGTTCATCCGTGATGTGATCACAGGTTTTATATTTTGCAAGCACGTCCCCATCTCTTCTACACTCCCAGCCGTGAACAATCCTTTATAATAATTCACAAAAGCCAAACCCACTTCTTCCGAAGACTCCCACCATTGCCCCTTCTCATCTTTAATTTTTTCAATTCTGTTTTTTGTTCTCCTAGAGTTTGCGCAAGCATGGAAATATTTAGTGTTCCTATCCCCATGCTTAAGCCACTCGGATTTGGCCCTCTGACGCCACCATAGATCCTCCTTCTCAAGTTGAGTTTGGATTTCACGTTTGAGCTTTTTTACATCCTCACAGTGCGCTGCTCCTTCACTGTTTTGCAATATTGCTAACTCTTCACGCAGCTTCTTGGAATTTTCCTTTTGTGGACCAGCCTTGCTGTCCTTCCAGATGTTAATTTCCTGCTTGCACTTATTTAATTTTTGTTCCAAAAGGGCCCATCCATCAACCTGCGGCATAGACCTTTTCCACACAGCAGAGATCACGTCTTTGCAGCCTTTCTCCCTCGCCCAACCTGCTTCAAACCGGAACTGCTTCTTCCTTTTGCTTCCCCAAAAAATATAGGAGAGGCTAAGGAATAATGGAGCATGATCTGAAGAGGCCGCCGCTTCCACTTTCACTGCTGCTTCCGGAAATAGGTCCCACCATTCTTGGTTTGCCACACCCCGATCAAGCCTCTCCTTTATAAGATCCATACCTTCTTGACAATTACTCCAAGTGAATTTAGAGCCAAGATATCCCATGTCAATCAAACCACACTCCACCAATGTATTATGAAAGGCTTGCATTTGGCTTTGTTGTCGCATGTTACCACCCCATTTCTCGGTGCCATTAAGCACTTCATTAAAATCGCCAATGCACATCCAAGGTTTGGGTTCCAAGTGAGCCAAATATTTTAGGAGCGCCCATGCCTCATGTCGTTTAGAAGCCTCCGGATGTCCGTAGAAACCCGTAAACTTCCATGTTACATTTTTATTAGCATCTTGTACGACGGAGTTAATATGCCGATGACTATAATTTTGAATCTCAACCATCATATCCTCACCCCACAAAAGTCCCAAACCACCACTCCTACCTACACAATCCACCACAAACATGTTGGAAAACCCCAACTTTTGTCGAACATTCTCCATTTTGTTTCTCCGCAATTTGGTTTCCATGAGGAAAACCATTTCGGGTCTCTTCGCCTTCACCAAATAGCAAAGGTCCTGAACTGTCCGGAGGTTCCCAAGCCCCCGGCAGTTCCAACTTAAGATCATCATTGCGGTCGGCGGGGCTGAAAATCAGCCTCCGCCAATCCCGAACCATTTTTTCCATCGTCAATCAACTCAGTCGTACAGCCCTTCTTCATAGCGTCCATTTTCCCTTCATCTCCACCATTTTCTTTTTTCTTCCTGCCACTTTTTCCATCTCCCTTTCCAAGTGTCCATTCTCTCTCCTTTCGTTTCCAGGTTGTTATAGCTTTTCCAGTCCCGTCTGTATCATCTTCTTCGTGACTTGAGTGGGTTTCTTGGAAAGTTTTTGCTATATCTGTCAGCTTGGGTCCCTTGTACACTCCTCTAGGGCTGGGTTGTTTTGCGCCACTCCCTCGCTGGCCCATGTCGTGTATTGGGCTTACTCCAACATCTCCTTGTCCCTTTGGCCATTTACCAATGGGTGACACTTGGGTCCATATTTCCCTTCCAGCTGGCAGATTTATTTCCTTAGAATAAGTATTTTTACTCCCCTCTCCTTCCGACCGATCTTTCCATAAGGGGTTGGATTTGAATTTGAAGACTTCTGGTGCATCATTATTCGCCTTAATGAAATTTCCTTCCCCATCATGCGTTTCAGTTTGGAATCTGCCCAATCCCTTTCCGCGATTTGCTCCACAAAATCCGCCTGTGTTATTTTCGGAAGGTTCATGAATGTGGTCGTCATCCGTTTCCCCCTCACCTCCGTCGCCTACACCAGCCCTTCTCCGAGCATCCCCCCGTCGGACACCACTTGTCCGATGGCGTTTATGGCCATCATGGTCAGAGGATTCCGAGCACTTTCTGGTTGGTTGTTGGGCGAAACCTCCACGGGGCCGATCAGCTCTCCGAGTGGGTGAGGTTGCTCTTAGCCACGGGCCAAAACTCGGTTCTCCTTGGTTACGCAACTCACTCCTCTTCTCACATCCCCTTTGTCCATGGCGAATAAGACCACAATGAAAACAGTATTTCGGAAGCCTTTCATATTGAAAAGGAATCCAAATAATTTCACCCTCTAGGTTCATCTTACGTCCTCGCGCCAAAGGTTTGGAGATATCCATGGATATCTTGACTCGGAGAAATTCACCCCAACCGATCCCATCTCCATCGGTATCAACCTCTTCCACAATTCCCACCGATGCTCCTATTTTGTGGCCAACTTCACGTCCCATACATCCCAATGGTAAATCAAACATCCGTACCCAAAAAGAAACCCTCTCAAAGGAGAGTTTTGCCGGGGAAATCCGTCCATCAAAATCTTCTACCAGGAAAAGATTGCCCTCAAAGACCCATGGCCGACCCTCCATAACTCTTTTTTTGTCCCTCCCTTCTTCAAAATCTATGAGGAACAAGTTATCCCCCAGAACTTTGAATTTGAGATTCCCCATTGGCCGCCACCATTGCATCATATGAGTTTTAATTGTCTCCTTACTCACATACCTATCAGCCACCAACTTACCCACTACACAGAATTTTCCCCTAGACGTTACTTCATGAAAATCAGTAGCCTGGACAGCAATCTCCACATCCTCCTCTTCTGTCAATGAGAACTTCGCCCACTGCCTGGATATCTCGTCCACCATGGTACAAACAGCAAACAAACACACGTCACAAATAGATTCACAAGTTACTTCCACAATCTCAAAAAGACATGGAAAACTGATCCTTCTCCTCTAGTCTTAGTCTAGAGAGAAAAAAACTGAGTAATAGTGAATATATTAATTGCGTTAATTATATTTCACTATAATCCACATGTCATTAATTAGCATCCTTAATTGCGTTAACTATATTATAATCCATGTATTATTCTTGCAAAATTTTTTCTTTATATTATTCATTTTAAATCATATATACTTATAGGAACAAAGATTTTAATTTTTTTTTTTTATTTAAAGAGGTGAGATATATTTTTATACGTCTTTTTAACTTATAATGAAAAATGATATATTTAAATTTTAAAATTAAATTATAATGAAGAATCTCGCGCTATCTAGTTACAATAAAAAACAAAGGGGGCAAAGCCTTCTTGAGAACAGTTGAGAATTTGTCAAATAACTGACGAGTCCTTTCCAAGTAACTGATACCGCCAACAAAGGCAGTTGAAGTAGACAAAGTTTCATAAACGAAACAAAACACTGAAGGGTTATCGACATGACCTTCAGTAGTAGGCTGAGACAACCACACACGACCATCAGTGATGGATAGAGAGTGAAAACTCTGGCAAGAAAAAAAAAATAATAATAATAATAATAATAAAAGTTGGGACAAAAAAGTAGCCAAAAAATAGAAATACATAGAATAGAAAAATATAGGAAAAATAAAAAAAGATAATAAATAAAATCACTTAACAATGGCATCGGCGGCGGATACTATGGCAGAGGAAGGCGACATGGCTATATAAGTAATAGTAAGGATGATCTTTTCATCGTCTCAAAATTGATGTAAATTTTAAAATCATTATTGGATTTAAAATTAGTTATTATTAAATTTTGATTTATGATAATTTTAAAAGTCACACCAATTATAAAAAATAAAAAAATAAAAAGTTGCATAACATTACTATTTTACAATATATCATATATTTTACAATATATCATTTTACAATGGAGTACTTCCGGGGGGACAGGAGTAGTGTAAGAGGGCACAAACATATCATATAATTTCTGTCCAGAGATCTGGAAAGCATACCAAGATAGCCCATAAAAAACCATTTTCACTTTATTATCTCATCGCCTAGGAAAATGTAGAAAGCAATATCATTTAATTATTCCTTGTACTTTTTATTGCCAAAGCTCCAAAGTTTAGACAACCCCTCTGTTTCGCCACAACAGGAAAAATATTGTTTCCTTCAACTTGTTCACTTTGTTTCATTCTCCATCTCTCTCTCAACTATTGGTGGCTTTTGTAGGCTTTGGGGCTCTATGCTGTTTAAGAAGGCTTTGGGGCTGTTTCCTCTGCGATGCTGAAATAGTGATCTTTTCTGCTCTTTGAGGGCATCAGTACCACCTCAAGGTTCATTCTCCAATGCGTGTGTGATCGGAGATGATGATGATGAGATAGCCCAACTCCTCGATTAACCACCATGATTGAACAAACTAGACGAATGACTGAAAAAGTGTACTGTATATAATATATCACATGAAAGAAAAGTACTACAGAATCTTATGGCTTCTGCAGAACACAAACAATTAACACGAACCGGTTAATTTCTGTTGTTGCTACTTATTTTTGCTGTGACGTTGCTAACTATTGCCTATTAGCTAATAGCAAAATTTCTTTTTTAATTCTTTTTTCGGATGTTTTAGAGTTGCATATACTTCTTGTATTTCAACTTTTACCTCTCATACAAAACCAAGTTGACACCATTTCTTTAAGTTTTTCTTCATAATGAGCATGGATGTCCGAGAACTTCAGTTCTCCCTTTCCCCCCACTCCCTTTCCCTCTTCTTCCCCCCCTCCTCCCCGCCCCCCGATTCTTTCACCCCGTCCCCCACTTTTTTTTTTTGGTTTTCTTCTTCTCTTTTTTTTGGGGTTCTTGGTCCTCCGCGCCGGTGTACTGTCCTCCTGGTGCTGTGTCCTTTGCCGGGGTTGATGGGGCTCTTGGATCGGACTCCATTATGCTCAATCTAGGTTCCTTTGTCAGCCCTCCTCGACACGGGCCCTCCACCGCGCGCTCCGGGCCCACCTGCTTCCAATGGCTTCTGATTCCAGCGTCAAATCGTGACTCGCAAGTGCTGCGTGTGGTTGTTTCGCGCTCTGGCCTGAATTTTCTGGCTGCCTCTGGTGGTGTTTGTGGGCATTTGTGTTTTTTTTTTTTTCTTTTCTTTTCTTTTTCTGTATTTTCTGTTTTCCTGATTTTATGGTCCTAACCTTTTTGAGTTGAGGATGTGAATAATTTCCTGGCTTGCGAGTTTAGGAAGAAGAGTTTTGGTTGGGGGCTTATGCACCCTTGCCGAGGAAAATGAGCTACCTATGCATTGAGTGGAGTATGTCTGGAACAGATCTATTGTTATAACTGAATATTAGTAATGAGTTAGGGAAAGATTTGTCATAGATAGGTCTTAAATGTTAGATTATTTTGTATGCATCTATAACATGTAACATTGTAGCTTCAACTATGATTCTTTATGAGCTTTGCTCTGAGTTGTAAAGGCGTTTATGCTCGTGCTCCTCCTTTTAATGAGACTGGAATGGTTTTCTCAACAACAAAAAAAGTATGGATGTCCAAATGAATGATGCGTTGCTCTTATTTACTGATAATCTTATAATGCAAAGAGTCTCTATTTATAGAGAGGTGGAGAGAATACAAAATGGTATAAGAGATCAAATATAAATAAGGGTCAGTCCAGGGGTGAATCTCCCCAAAATTTTTACAAATTTGCTTAAAATATACCAATTTTATAAATTTGTCTTTCCAAAATAATATTTTTGTCGCCCCAAAATAATATTTGTGTCCCATTTTAATTCTTTTTTTTTTTTTAAGTTTTGCGCCCCCCTGCCCGCCAAAAAAAAAAAAAAAATTGTCGTCTCCTTTTAATTATTTTTTCTAGTTTACCCCCTCTTTCAACATAAAGAACCTAAAATGCCCCATTCATTTTGTTTCCCTTCATATTCTAGTTCGCTTATAACTAGAAGCTAACCAGAAGCTCAATTTGGTTTGGGACTATGATTGAGTATATAAAAGAAAACGTTAAATGATTTGGGTTCTTTGAATGGCTTTTAACCAACAATCAGTTACCATTATTTGGCTCGACTCTAAGCATTGTTGTTATTTGAAGCTTCACCAAATTGTTAGAAAAAAAGAGTATACACTGAAATGTACTTTTTTTCCTATAGATCGTGTTTAATTTATTTTATTAGTTATTTATACTATTAATGTGTGTTTTTTATGCCATAAGATTAAATGTAAGACTTCTATGACTTTTATTTTATATAAACATGCACAAACACACATATAAAGAGATTATATATATTTATGTGCTTTTGTATTATATAAGTCTATATCTCCCCAACCAAAAAAAATAAAAATCCATCCCCTCACACCATAAATTTTAGTTCCGCCACTGGGTCAGTCCATATTAAGATCATTGAAAAAGATTAATCAAGTTTTTTTTTTTTTTTTCTTTGTAATTGGAGACTTAGTATCTTGAATAGCTCAAACCATGTATTTTCAGTATCATTCAATACAGAAACTCCATCTCAACTACATTCAACATCACAATCCACTCTATCCATTCCAGTTGATCATCAAAAATACAATATAGTAATACTAGTTGTACCCTAACATTTCCTCAAACTTAGGGTTCAAAAGGTGTACAAGAATTGTAAGAGCCATAATCTGCTTGTGCATAAATGTTTTTTATTTTTCCTAGTAACTAAGAGTTTGAATAGGGTGGTTTGGTTTGGACCTAACCGAAGTAGGCCAAGTTAAAATTCGCTGGGTCAGGTTTGACCGATTTAGAATGGATGAGATCAATGTAAGTGTTTTAGTGGATGTTGCATGTGGGAGCATAAACAGATAAATTTAGATGGTGCGACGGCACATAAGGGTATGTGTCACTGTTATGGTGGTTGTCTCTTAAGTTTGTAGATTGTTGATGTCTAAGCTGATGCAATATGGTGTAGCGGGTCGTAGAAGTAGTATACATAAAACTCACAACTCTTCTCAAAACTAAGCCATCCTTATTTAACTTATATACTAAATAGAGTCGTAATCCTATTGAAATTAACACGCAATTAAGTTAGTTTGTCACAATCTCGTTCAAATGGGACTACTAACTTATTTGGATGAGTAACGCGTCTCTTCATCTTTACTTGTTTTGAACAAGCTACCAAATGCACGTTTCAGATCTCTCATAAACCCCTCTTCATTCGGACTTGTTCCAAATGAGCATCTTGAATCTCCATGTTGAACAAATGTTAAGACCAAAACTGACTGACATTCCAAATTAACAAAGCTATGTCGACCATTTTCCAATGTCCTCCCAATAATTAAACTCTACTAGACGTACGCTACTATCCTGCAACATATTTCAAACTTTAATAAAACCTAAGACTTTATTCTAGAAATTAAAAATTCAAGGATTCAATCAAAATCAAATGGAAACTTATGGGCTGTATACGATTTTTCCTTTATATATATATATATCCCCTCTTTCTACATTTTCCATTTACATAAATGCTTTATCACTAGAACACTTGCAAAAGATCTTTCTACATTTTTCCCTTCTTTTTATTGGGAGCAAGTGCTGTCTGATTCTTTAATTTTTACATGATATTTTATTTCCTTCTATTCCTTCTGTCTATGATTGACAAACTCTTTCTCTCTGAAAAATAAAAATAAAAAATAAAAAAATAAAAAAATTAGAGAAATTCCCAGCATAAATTTTTAGAGAAACTTCACAAAATCTTTTTAAATTTTCATTGATTTTGATATTATCTCTAAACTTTAGCCCGGCCAACCCCGACCATAGGAGTGGTTTTCGGACCACCCTAATTTTTTATTTTTTTATTTTTTAATTATACTTTTTACAATTTCATTAAAATATCCAAACATATTTTCAAATATCTGTTTCCTCAATATTCACAATTAAAAAAAAAATTAAAAAAAAAGTACACACTTATCAAGCCTAACTCTACACAAAACTCGCTCAAAGGCTGAAAATACAATATTCAAAAAAAGACCGTGTACTTGTTTTCTTTTTTAACTAAGCAGTAGTACTGTAGGCTGTCTCCTTATTTATTTATACAAAGTAAATCTAAGCAAAAAGATTTGGGGTGATATGACTGTTACGAGGGTACAAACACGTCATAATGGCTATTTGCCACCGAAATCAAACCCTCACCACCATTTAAAATAAATAAAATAAAATAAGTAATAACCCATAAAAACCAGCCACTTCATTGTCTATATTGTTTTGACTTTACAGCAAAATTCCTAGGTTGGATCAAGGAGTGTATTACCTCTCCTAGGTTTTTTGTACGCCTAAATGGTACTTTGGTTGGATATTTTGAAGGGAAGTAGGGGTTGAGGCAGGGTGGCCCTTTGTCTCATTATTTGTTTGTCCTGGCTATGGAGGTCTTCTCTAGGATAATGGCTGATCATACAAGTGCTATCGTAGGCTTCAAGTTTCATCCTAAATGCTTAAAAATGAATTACTCATCTTTGCTTCACAAATGATTTACTTATGTTCTCTGAAGCTAGTTTGGGATCTATTAATATCATTAAAGCTGCTTTGGCTGAGTTTGAAAAGCTTTCTGGTCTAAAGGTCAACCCTTCAAAGAGTTCTTTCTACTATTCTGGAATTTTAGATAGGATTAAGCAAAGTCTGATGGAAGAATTGCAGATGAAGGAGGGTCATCTCCCTATGACATACCTTGGGGTTCCCCTCATTTCTTCTAGACTTTCTGCAGCAAATTGTGAGGTATTGTTGGACAAAATTATTGGTCACATTGATTCTTGGTTGTCTAGGAATCTCTCTTATGCAGGCAGGCTCCAATTGCTTTCTTCTGTTTTGTATAGCCTGCAAGTATATTGGATAGGCATCTTTATTCTCCCCAAAAAATTTCTTAAGGCTATTGAGCAGAAGTTCAATAGGTTTCTTTGGAATGGGAAGAATGTAGGGGTTGCAAAGGCTAAAGTGTCTTGGACTAATGTATGTTTTCCTAAGGAGGGTG
Organism: Corylus avellana; assembly: GCF_901000735.1. Classification (NCBI taxonomy): domain Eukaryota; kingdom Viridiplantae; phylum Streptophyta; class Magnoliopsida; order Fagales; family Betulaceae; genus Corylus; species Corylus avellana. The sequence goes on along the minus strand of NC_081544.1, from coordinate 8,053,585 downwards.
GTTTGGTTTTGAAGAGGTTAGAAGTCTGGAATCAAACCTCTATGCTTAGACATATTTGGAGCCTTTTTGCTAGATCTGGTTCCCTTTGGGTGGCCTGGGTTAAAGATACGTTTTTGACAAAAAAGAGCTTATGGAGTGTTGGCATCCCTCAAAATTGTTCTTAGTGCTGGAGGAAGTTACTCAAATTGAGGGATATTGCCAAAAGGTTCTTGCGGTTTGAGGGGGGCAAAATATTCATCTATGGATGGATTTTTGGCATCCTTCTAGAATCTTGCTAGAGAAATATGGATATAGGGCTGTTTATGATACTCAAAGTAGTGTTGAGGCTAAACTTTCTTTTGTTATTCATAATGGGGATTGGTTATGGAGGCCAACTAGATCTGAGGCTTTGGTGGAAATACAAGCAAGGCTCCCAGAAATCAATTTTGGCCCTAGTGATAAACCTATATGGATTACTTCAAGGAAAGGTACCTATGTAAGTTCAGATACTTGGGAGTTTGTAAGGGAGAAAAATGAGCAAATTGGTTGGAGGAAGTTGGTTTGGTTCCCTCTTGCTATCCCTAAGAAAGCTTTTATTTTATAGCTTGTTATGAAGGATAGGCTGGTTATAGGGGATAGGTTGCTGAAAGGTGATGTCCAATGCTTGTTCAACAGAAATCAGATAGAGAGTCGTGACCATTTATTCTTTGAGTGCACTTTTTGTTATAGAATTTGGAGATTTTTTAAGCTTTGTTTTAAAGTTGCTAATCCCCCTGTGATATGGGAAGGTCTTCTGCAGCTAGGACGCAGTAATTGGGGATGTAAATCACTTAAAAACCAGCTTTGTAGTCTGGTTTTGGGCTTTGTAGTCTACAATTTGTGGTGCACTCGAAATGAGCTTAAGCATCCAGGTAAGCCAAGCAAAGAGGAACAGATTTTGAAGAAGATTCTTTGGGAAGTTTGAACCAGAATTGTTGGAAGAGGAATGTTTCCAAAGACTATAGAATCTTGTTTTGTGTTCTTTGTGGAATTCGCTTGCAAACTTGGTTTTGTTGTAGGTTCTGCAGTTTGGTTTCTAGTCTTCTTGGTAATAGAATTTAGAATGCGGAAATAATATGAAATAAATGAAAGAGAAAAAGACATAGATTAAGGTGGTTCGGCATATAACCTACATCTATACATTAAAGCCCTATAGGCTCCATATTTCCTTGATTTATGATTTGAGTACATAGCTCTATTTATAGAGCTTTAACATAATTTAAATGCAAAACAAATCCCTTAAATTAAAGGTAATTAATAACAAATCAAATCAACAATAACCACAAATCAAATCCTCATTAATCAAAAGGATTTATATCCTTAACATTTGGTTATTTCTAGTCCTCTGTGAGGACTTGTAACTGGATGTTTTGTTGGTTGGTTTTGAGTTTTGAGCTTAATGAAATTTCTTATTCATCCAAAAAAAAAAAAAAAGAATCATATAGAGTACAATGTACAACTAAATGTCTGGTTCTAACATTGAGGATGGATGAGGAGGATGGAGTACTTGAACAGTTTCTAGCTTTTTTATTTTGTCAATGCAAATGATTGAGGCTTTCATGGGCGGTGTAGGAGATCGTGGAAAAGAAGGAATCCATTATTTGGCTTCACCCCTTTTTTCTGCTTTTTCTTCCATTTTTGCTGGGGTTAGCTCTAGAAATAGATTGTTAGAGTAGAAATTAACCAGAATCTATCTAACTTAAAATTCTGGTAACTTTTCCCAGTAATTCCTAAGTTTATTATTCTTAATCAATAATAGTGGTCAAACAATTAATTGTGGATTAAAATTAACTTGTTTAGATTCCATGACAATTTCATGTAACTAGCAGGATGTTATTGTTCTAACTTGTGCATTTAAGCAATCTATAAAGCTTCCGACCGGCCCCATGCAATTGATATGTAGATAACCTACTGGAGTGACAATCATATGGCTAATATTTACAATTCTTCTCTATCGATTGTTCTACCAAAGAGATAAATCTAGCTTCTCATGCCGTTGTTTTGTCTATGCCACTCTAGTTGCATGCATATTCACTTACTAGTCATGCATATAGCTTTGAAAGTGTAAATTGATCCCCCTTACCGAATTGCAGGTTTGTTGGTAGCTAGTGATCATTGGTTGCAAAGATAATGGACATGAAATATTTATCAAACAAACCCTTAAATAAGGATCAAACTCCTCAAAGACATAGTACAAAGTAACCGACATGTTAGTCCTAGGATTCCAGCCTCTATTTCCATATGGTACGTGTCTCAGATATGTGAAATTGTTCTGCAGATATTGGGTTGTTTGGCTACTGTAACTTTCTTTGGCATGAGTATTATGGAGGAGAAGAAAGATCAATCAATTCATCCTGCATTGGGATATGATGTATGCATTATATTCCATGCAGTATTATTTTTACACTTCGTGTTCGAATTAATATAATTTAAATTATCAAATTCATTATTTTTTATTAGCTTCAATTTTTAGGATAGTAGTGATCATTTTAATAAGCTAATGCATTTAAGGAGTTTGAGGATTTAAGCAGGCAAAAATCATGTTCGTCGACCGGGTGAGTAGGGATGCAACTCCTTGGACGATAGAAGCAAAATTGTTTCTATTTCTTGAATTATTTTCCAAGGCTTCTTAGGGTTCATTGAGGTCTCCTTGAGGGGCTGTTCCTCGTAGAATTCCTTCTATTTAATGCAAAGAATTGGCTAAGGACATCTCTGAGGAGGAGATTAAATCTGCTTTGTTATCCTTAAACAACAACAAAGCTCCTAGTCTGAATGGTTTTAATGCCCATTTCTTTAAAAAGTCTTTCATTTTAAAGGGCCAATTTCTTAGTAGGTCGGAACGTCATTGCAGTGGTGAAATCTTTCTTTTGCTCGGGTAGACTACTTAGAGAGATTAAAATGTTGTGAATACACTTGTGAGTATTGAGTCCCAGATTGAAAAAAATATAAAAGAAAAGAGTACTTAATACCTAAGTGGACCTTAGCCCATTAGCTTAAGCTTTTGAGCTAGAGTTGTGTTCAATCATGTATATTAATGTACTCTTAGTAAAAACTCCATAATTGCTGGGACGAGTGTCTAGACGTGTCGGGTTTAGAGTTGTGTCTGCCATCCGCAACTCTTGACGCGAGACACTCTTGGAAATGTAAAACGACTCACAGGCGATGGAGAGATTGGTCCGAGTGCACTTATGAGTGTTGAGTTCCACATTGAGAAAATATACGAAAATAGTACTTAATATAACTAAGTAGACCTTAGCCCATTAGCTTAGGCTTTTAGGCTAGAGCCTAGAGTTGTGTTCAATTATGTATATTAATGTATTCTAGGTAAGAACTTCATAATCGCTTCATCTCCCAACATAAAAGTCATCCCTAATTGAAAGACTTTCAATCTATATCTTGTTGTAATACGATTTATATTTAAGTGCATGGATCCGGCTTATATGCTATTAGTTTAAGCAATGGTCAAGATTAAATCTTTCAAAATCTTTCTTCATTTTCTCTCTCCTATTAAAAGCTTCTAAAGTTAAGTCAACTTTGAGATTCAATCTTAACCGTTGCTTACACTACAACATGCATGATGTTATTTTAATAACAGCATACAAGCCAAATCCTTAAGTGCATAGCTTTTGCATTGTGCTTGGTGATATTGTTGGAAAGCAGGGAACAACTTTTATTAGTGGCAGGCAGATTGGGGACAGTATCCTTCTAGCTAGCCCTAGGTGTGATTTGAAGGTTGATTTCATAAAGACTATTATTCCATGAGATGGAATTTGTCATGGCATTTTTAAGGGTTGTTGGATTCACTTAATTAGGTTATGGGATGGTGGATTAAGTAATATATCATTACACTTATTTAGATTCTCACTTGGTATAACTGGTGAGCTTAAGGGTTTCTTTTTTATGTAAGGATCTCTGTTTGTCTTCCCAATAAAGAGTGTAATTCAAATCTTCTCAGAATTAAAAGTTTCTAGAACGTCATGCTACTAGGGAATTATTCTTGGTCTTGGAGAAAGATTTTGGATCTAAAATGCATTATTCGGGATAAGGTGTATTGGTTGAAGGCCTCTAGTTGTAGTCACAATTACAATAACTCCCACATTGTATGATTTATGTCACGAGGGAAATGATAGATCATTTCTGAGGAGAAACATGGATTCTTGGTGCATTGTTTCTAAGATTATGTTTTGGGTTATTTCATGAGTATCCGTAATTCTCATGTTAATCGTTGCCTCATTGTAGCAGGCGCTTGCTTGTGTAGCATGTGTAGGTTCTCATTGACTTTTAGGTCGTTTTGTTTTTTAGGGGTTACTTGTGGATTATATGTTGTCTTTGTTTAGTTTCCTTATTAAATTCTTATTTATTTGTAAATAAACTACCAAGCTAAGCAGAGTGGAAATATATATGCAAGTTTTTATTTTTTATTTTAAAAAAAAAAAAAAAAAATTGGCGCTGCATTCTCTGGAAATTTTTTCTTCTAGTTTGAGGCAAATCTCTTCATTATCTTTTGTATTTTCGCTATTATTTTGAATCTTCTAAGTACTTTTTTATATGTCAATATATCCAATCTTGCATATATAAATCTTTACAGGATCATTTGTTCATTATGTTATGCCTTAAGTAAGAGATTCAAGTATCCCCATGCATTGTAATCCTTCCGTGTATTAGAAAAGAAAAAGAAAAAGAAAAAAAAAAAAGGTAAGAGATTCAAGGTGCATGGCAATATCAAAAAGAAAGAAAGCAAGGGATTTGGTACACTGAATTGGAGATTTTTTTTTTTTTTTTTTTTTTTTTAATTCTTCCTGTCGTAACTATGTCGACATATAGTTTAATTAAGCTACATTATTTGTGCCAACTTCCATGTTTTCTTGGACCGCCATCAACTCTAGTCACCACTGCTGGCCGCCACTAACTTCAACGAGTTTTCGGCTTCAACAAATTCAAAAAGAGTCTACAAATCTTCACCTTAAGTTTAGAGGGAATGTTAAAATATATTGTGGAAATAACAATAATTTATTTTACATATCGGAGTAGGGGTGCAAAGGCGGTTATGGTTAGCGGTTAGTGGCAATAACCGCTAACCGTAACCGCCCTAGCGGTTAGTAAATTTCACTAACCGCAACCGCTAACCGCCTAGCGGTTAACGGTTAGCGGTTAGTGGCCGGTTAGCGGTTAGTGAAATAGATAACCGCCCGCTAACCGCTTTTTTAAAATTGGGCTTTTTTTTTTGGGCTTTTTTTTACCCTCATTTTTTTTTCTTGTATTTTTAATATCTTCTTGGGCCCAATTGCTATAAATATTTGAATTGTCATTGGATCATATGATTAAGTGTTGATCTTATAAACTTACAAACAAACAAAAATACTTCAATTGTAGTTATAAGTAACACATTGTTTAATCCAATGTCAATTACTTAATTTGATATTATATGAATCACATTGTCATTGTCATTGTACATGAATAATTGATTAAGTATTGGAATTGTAATTGGATCATATAGTTAAATATTTATCTTATACATTTATATTATTCAATATGCATATAATATAACTATAAGCAATTATATATATATATATATATATAATTCAAAATTGTTCAAAATTGTTAATTTTCTTTTTTTTTTCTTTCAAAAAATGGTTAAATTTCTTTTTCTAAAAAATGTTCAAAAAATACATTAATACTTCAATTGTGATTATAAGTAACACATTGTTGAATCTAATGTCAATTACTTAATTTGATATTATATAATCATATAGTCTCATTAAATTATATCATATGATTCATATGATTAATTATTTAAATTCTTATCATATTTACTTATAATCTTTTTTCTTTGAATTGAACTTAATATCTAATGGTAAATGGTAATGTTCAAACTCCTAAATCCTAAATTCCTAAAGTATCTAATAATGCTTTAATTAAATTGTAGACTTGTAGTTATAAGTAACATATTGTTTAATTCAATTGAATCAATTGTGATTATCATTGTACATGAATCATATGATTAACTTGTAGACTTATGACTTATGAGTTATGTCATATTATATATGTATTATTTATTATTATATAATCATATGATTTAATGATCAAGTCATCATGTGATATAATCATATCAATTATAGTGATAATATATAAATTACTAAAATTATAATGATAATACATTAATACTTAAATTATGTTTATAAGTAACACATTGGTCATTGTTTAATCCAATGTCAATTACTTAATTTGATATTATACGAATCATATCATCATTGTACATTAATAATATGATTCACTTGAAGTCTTGAATAAAGTATTTGAATTGTCATTGAATCATATGATTAACTATTGATATTATACATTTATATTATTCATATACATATGTAGACTTATATAGACTTATAGGTTTATAACATACATTGGAAATAAGTCTCTAGATATTTAATTGTTGTATTAGTATGAATTAGTATGAATTAGTATACTTATGAGTTATGTCATATTATATATGTATAATTTGTTATTATATAATCAAATGATTTAATAATCAATCTCATGTGATATAATCATATAAATTATAGTGATAATATATTAATACTCAAATTGTGATTTAATTATTTTTTTAAAAAAATTGTGATTTAATGATCAAGTGATTATATGATATAATCATATAAATTATAGTGATAATATATTAATACTCAAATTGTGATTTAATTATTTTTAAAAAAAATTGTGATTTAATGATCAAGTGATTATGTTATATGTATAATTATAAAAATATATTATATAAAAAGGCGGTTAGCGGTTAGCGGTTACGGTTAGTAGACCCAATAATCGCTAACCGCTAACCGCTAGGCGGTTAGCGGTTAATGCGGTTAAACGGTTAGGCGGTTAGGCGGTTGGCGGTTATAGCGGTTAGCGGTTAGCGGGCGGTTAAAAACCGCCCGCCTTTGCACCCCTATATCGGAGTTGCATAAAAGTTATTCTACATGTGAGGGTTACTTAGCATTTATAATGTAATTGGGAGTTATATGTGTGAGATTAATATTGGAAGCTAGAAGGATCCTTTGTAGTCTATAAATACTTATGTAAGAGCAACAATGTAGTTCTTATGGCTCTATCCTGTGGATGTAAGTCATAAACTGAACCACGTAACATTTTGTGTCTATTTTCATCATTCGGCATTTTCCTTTAATTTCTTTTACGATTGTTTTTTCTTTCATATAGGAATATCTTCTCAAACAAATCTCTTCTCCCATAATTTTTGGTGAAGCTCAATCTACAATGGATTGTTTTAATTCTTCAGCTTTATCATCTGGTGCCTATTCTGATAATGTATGTGATTTTGATGCCTATTAATAGAGTAATATTAGAAATCACTCTTGTGTTCCTCTTGTGTCATTCTAAAAGTGATGTGGCTTCTAAAATCATCATTGGGCTTATGATTAATCGTTATAAAATTTTGATCAAATTGTAATTTTAAAAGCCACCCCATTTAGTGACACAAGAGTGACATATAAAATTACTCGTATTAATATATTGACCAATAATTTGAAGTACTCGATCTTCAAATTATCCTCTGATTTGAAGCTGCTTAAGTGAGAAGTTGAACAAACAATAAAGCTTTCTCACCATGACGGACCAATACCACATGTTTATAGATACCATAGCATCTGCAACGTTGTGATTGTGCTCAAGAAAACTCTATACTATGCAAAACAATTGCTTTTCTCATATATTATTTAGTCTTTCATCTGTTCCCACACTTCCAATTAAAGACATTCATATCCCTAGCTCACTCAACCTACAAACCCTAAACTTTTTTTTTTTTTTTTGTGGGTTCAAACCCTAAACTATTATCCTCTAATGTATTCTTTTGTTCAATGTCATAATGTAACCCAAAATTTATGTAATGCATGTATGGTACTTGGAATTGATGTGTAATAGATTATATATGATATGCACAGGAATTTATGTGGTTTCTTTTATGTTGATTGGGGAAGACGATCAGGTAAAAATTTATTAACAAAAGATGCAGTACATTAAAAGTCAAAACTTAATAAATCCAGTGTTTAACAAAGAGTTCATTTTATGACTAATGAGATTTCTTGTATTGTGCTCCTCCCTCTCTTTTTTTCTAGAACGGTTATTGTAAGAGCTTTTTCATACTCAGAAAACAAAAATAAACCAGTACTATACAATAGTTGTAGTCTTCTCCACAAATTCAAAGTAGACTAGGATTGCATTTATTCCTCTGACTTAATTTGGTTGCTCTCCCTTGTTGATTAGGTGCGCAACACAACCAAAATCTTAAATTCCCCTCATGCAGGCCGAAAGAAGATTCAATCTATTTTCACCAAAATTGACTATGGGGTGTTCCAATTATGTGCAAATCACAAAAAAGTGCCCCCATCTAGCTACTTAGTGAACTATATAAATAGTATTATGTTACGTGAATACCTTTACATAAACATAACGGGATAGATTGTTAGGTTTTGAGGGAACCTAAACTCTTTAGATTCGTTGAAGGGAGTTTAAAACCTTTTTGAACACAAGGTTTGGATTAATTTTCTGCTTACTTTATTCATAACATAATGACCTTTAAATATTCAAACTATTACAATATTTTCTAGGGCTTAGTCATCAGTTCTTATTGGAATATAAACTATAGTTGAGTCATCAAGGCTCTTATATGGAATAAAATAAAGATAATATCAAATAAAAATAAACACAATAAAATATTTTACCGTATCGTATATTTTAATATATCATAATATTAATAATTGTTCTGCATAAACTCAATTCTCATAACATTTATTTCTCCTTGAAGACGTCATTGTTCTCAAGGACAAAATTTGTAAAGCGTGAAATAAAGTTAGCCATTGTCGAAGAACATTTCTTCTTCCACATGTTCCTGGTCAATTACTTTCAATCTCTCTCTTTGCTTATGGATTTGGCTCTGTTGCATGAACGGTGTTAGTTGTTGAAGATTTTCTAAAAGTTGTATCTTTTGGTATAATTCTGCCTTGAAGTCTGCCTGATGGTGTTGATGTTTGATTACTTGAGCCACCTCCAAGATTATAAACACTTGTGGCAGATAACCTCCCACAAAATCCTGAGAAAGTGCCATGTTAATTTCCATGCCTATTTCATTGTCTCCACCAGGCATGTTACTTTCACCACTTGGCCTTGCAGAAGATTTGGACGAGAAATTTGCTGACCAAGAGCCTCTGTTTGATCCTACTAAAGCCATTGTAAAATCTGCCTTGTTGGGATGGATATCATCAAAAATATGAGCTTGATCGTCATAACACATAGTCGTTTGCCGATTAATAGATGTTAATCGAAGTGGACTAGGCAAGTGGGTCTGTGTAGCTATGGCCAAGGAAGGTCGTGAGGGTGTCGAATGGGGTGGTGTTTGGGGTTGTTCGCAAAGAACTCCATCTAATTTGGCATTAGCTTCTTTCAACTTCATAATCATACGTTTCATCATGTTTTGAAGATGATCAATTTGTTGCTTCAAACGATTCATTCAATTCTTTGATCTGCTATCAAACTTGGCTCTGATGCCAATGTTACATGAACACCTTTACATACACGTAATGAGATAGATTATTAGGTTTTAAGGGAACCTAAATCATTTAAATTCGTTGATCTTTCTACATTTTTCCTTCTTTTTATTGGGAGCAAGTGGGAGCAAGTGCAGTCCTCTGGTTCTTTAAATTTTAAAATATATTTTATTTCCTTCTATTCCTTTTTTCAATAATTGACAAACACTTTCTCTATGTGAAAAAAAAAAAAAAAAAACTAGAGAAATTGTTTAAAATTTTCACTCATTTTGACATTACCTCTGAAGTTTAGTTTGGCCAATCTTAGGAGTGGTTTTCAAACCACTCCAATTTTATTTTATTTTATTTTTTCATTTTACTTTTTACAATTTCATTAAAATATCCAAACATATTTTCATATATTTGATTCCTCAATATTCACAATTTTAAAAACAAAAAAAAAAATACAAAAAAAATCCCACACTTATCAAGCCTAACTCTACACAAAACTCGCTGAAAGGCTGAAAATACAATATTCAAAAAAAGACCGTGTACTTGTTTTCTTTTTTCCCGAGCTGTGCCTGTACATTTTGCCAGAGGACCGGGCTGGGAAGGAGAAAAAAAATAAAAAATTAATTTTAATATTCATTTTAAAATTAATTTCAATATTTTTATTTTTTTTTATGATTTTTAATTATTTTTTAAACAAAAAAATCACAATAAATAAATTTTTTATTTTTTTATACAAAATATTATTATTTTTTATAATCAAATTTCTATGGTTTCGATTCACTTTTTTAAGTTTACTCCTTTGCACTTAATTAATCACAGATTCGCATTTAATTAATTAATTAATTTCCGACACCAAACTTGTTTTCTCTTACATGTGTTCGCTCTATTTTGTACACTCTCTTTCTTCTCTTTTAAGAAAAAACCATTGGTGGCTTTGTGCCTGGTTCTGTGTGAGATGTCAACATCACTCCAAACCACGACAACCTTGAAAGAGAGAAAAGCAAACAAATTATTCTTCTTCCTCTTCACCTCCACAGTGCTTATGCAAAGTAGGGTTTGTTTCAGATTTTTGGCTAAATTTGGCAAAATGCGGCTCTTTAATTATATGTACTCTTTTTTAGCAAAACCCATGTTTATTTTTCCTTTTTCCTCCATTTTACAGTCACAGAAATGCTTTATGATCAGTAGAACACTTGCAGAAGATCTGCAGAATCGAAAGATTTTTGTGTGTGAAGAGGTAGATTGAATTTTATCTTGTTTTTCTTTTTTCCTTCTTTTTTTGGGAGCAAGTGCAGTGTGATTCTTAAATTTTACAAGATCTTTTCTCTCTCGCTATAACTTTTTATTTTTTGTAGAAAACAACCGTGGACTGGTAAATTGGCTTGTTTGATGTAATGGGTCGGACAATTTTTCCCAGAAAATGATGAGAAAGAAAATTCCTGATCAGGAAGATCTACAGGACAAGGGCTGAGCTCTAATGGCTCTGTCTTTTCTCAAGGTTTCTCTCTCTCTCTCTCTCTCTCTCTCTCATGCATCTTTCTTCTTATAGAAACATGTTTTATATACTTATAACAAAATATGTCATTGTGTATGCATTTAGATCGTTTTATTCATGCATTCTCCAATGGTTTCATCAGTTTGTGTGTGAGAGAGAGATGGTACGGCCAGCTGCTAAAAAATAAAGAACCATTAAGCAACAAGCCTGATTGAAAGATAAGTACTATGACGCATCAAATAAAACAAGAAAAAGTACCCAAAAAAAAAAAAAAGTGTAACAATTAATCTAGGAAAAACTCTAATTACATTTGCCCTATTGCTGTAAAAACATAATTGGAGCTCACTCCATTTATCTATAAAGTCTAATTTCACATAATAAGAATCAATTTGAGCCTAATTTCACATAATAAGAATCAACCTGAGACCTCACACTGACGTGCAATTTTTAACTCACCCACCCGTTCAATGTGTGACTAACTTTCTAGAGTTCACAACTTGTTAAGCTTTTAAGAAAATTGGTATTTTAACATGATATCATAATCAAATGTTATGAGTTCGAACCGTGTCTTAATCATTGACTCTCCATTTTAATAAACATTACACGTGTTTGGCCTCTCTCCTATTGAAAGGGAGTTTGAGCCCACACGTAAGAGTGGGTGTTAAAGTATTGATTAAATAACTAAATATACATATTTCTATAAAGTTAAGCTTATAAAATAAGTGGTGATTGAACTCAACTTACAATTGCCTATTAGCTTATAATTATTATCTTTTTCCCCATGTCATAGACTTGCATTTACTTATTGTAAAACTTTAATTAGGTGTTTCAATTCTTGCTCTAATGCCTAGAGATCACTGTATTTTTGCATTTCCCCTTTGTTGACAGCATTGCTATAAAGAAGTCTTCATAAAATATATAGGGTATATTCAAACGAATGATGTGATGCAATAATTTAGGAACATATTCTGGAATTAAAATATTTGATTTAGAAGTGAAAAAAGCGTAATTTAGAAGACAAATCATTATCTTGAACCCACCGAACTGTGCCGTCTTATTGATATCCACAATTTATACGTATCCCATTATATTGTATTTTCTTGGCTAGGTTTGGTTTTGTTAATTCATTCTCCTTACCTGGTAAAATTAATCAACATGGTTGTATATACTGTTATTTGGCTAACAAATAACACCTTTAGACTCGTAATGTCAATGTGTGGAGAAAATTCAAAGTGCGTACAATCTATGAAGTAGTTGAGATTATCAATATTATTTTTGTTTGAGAAGAAAGAACATAATTATTCTACTCTACATGATAGACCAGTAAGAACAGAAGTAATACAACCACATTGAGAATTAGTCAAATAATATATGCAAAATAGAGAGAATTAGTAGGTTGGTTGTTTATAAATTTATTGTCTTGTTTGGGAGAGAATTTGTTTAATAGGCCTTAATATTTAGTTGTTCGTAATGAGCAAACAGACCCACAAGAAAACGAGCCCACAACAAAGAAACAATCACTCAAGCAACCGCTAGCACCAACAAAGGAGATTCAAACCACCCAAAGGGCTAGCATCAACAAGGCAAGAAATCAATCACTTTTCACTAGCATGTCATCCACAAACACCTCCATATTCCTCCAGATTTGATTTTTGAACATTCTGTTTATCAGTCTCTGGTACGTAGTCCCTGAATTTCTGAGCCCAAATGGCATGACTTTGAAGCAATACAATCCCTGATCAATTACAAACGAGGTCTTTTCCCAATCAATCTCGTACATATAGATTTAATTATACCTCGAGAATGTGTCCATAAATCTAAGGAGATCATGCCCTGCTGACTGCTGTTGAATCGACAAAAAAATCAATTTGAGAAAGCAGGAAACTATCTTTCAGACATGCCTTGTTCAAATCCGTAAAATCCACGCATATCCGCCATTTGCCATTGGGCTTCTTTACCAGTACTACATTTGGAAGCCAAACTGGATATGGGCTTCCTCAATAAATCCTGCTTGGAGCAACTCCTCCACTTTGTCCGCTATTACTTGATTTCATTCGGGAGCGAAACTTTCTTCTTTTCTGCTTCACAAGTCTTACTATTGGGTCAACATTAAGCTAGTGAACAATTACCGAGGGATCTATTCCCAACATATCCTCGTGAGGCCATGCAAACACATCTTTATATGCCTGGAGGAAGTTGATCAACTCCTCTCGAACTTCAGGGGTTAATTGAAAGCCTATTTTGACTTTTCTGTCATGTTCTCCATTCAGGACTTCTTTTAGTTCTTCGACTATTCCCCATTCTACAATTTTTATTGTTGTAGCTAATCTTCACGGATAAACTCTCCTTCCTGGTTGACTCTTTCATTGTGGTGTTATAACATCTTTAGGCTACCACTTGATCACTTTTCACTTCACCAACTACATTGTAACTTCATCTACAGGTGGTAAGTTGAGGTTATTGCTTGCAACTTGTTTAGGGAAGGTCGTCCCATTATGGCATTGTATGTCTATGGTCGATCTACTACCAGAAAATCAACCATTATAGTAGCTTAACTCAGGAGAGTCCTTGCTGTCACCGAGAGGGAGATTGCTCCTACCAACTGGACCCTTTCTCCTGCAAAGCCAACTAGGAGGGACTAGACTCTATCATTTATCTCCTATTTCAATTAAATATTTCATATGTTGAGCATCACCTATTAAAAGAAAGATTGAGCCTACATATGAGGTTTTATATATATATATATATATAAGTAATGTTGTATATATCAAAAAGCGTAGTGGGGCGTAACCCTAATACAAATGAAGTATACAAGAGAACACCTAATTAGGAGAAGAAAAGAGAACAAGAAAAAAAAAAAAAAAAAAAAAAACTAATGATAACAGAGTCAACAAGCAGCTGCATAAGTGAGAAGAGTAAAAAAGAAAAATGACGTAAGCTCCTCCAAGGTCCTCAAAGGATCTCGCATTTCTTTTCCTCTATAATCACCACATAAGGCCGAGGGGAACCATCTTCCACACAATAGCACTCCAAGGATGTCCTCCCTTCCACCAACAAGTAAACAAATTCATCACACTATTAGGCATAACCCAAGATAGCCCAAAATGACTGAAAATAGCATACCATAATGCACCGGCAATCTCATAGTGGAGGAAAAGATGATCGACGGATTCCCCATCCGATTTGCACAGCCAACATCTATTGACCACGATAAGGTGTCTCTTTCTAAGGTTGTCCAAGGTAAGACTCTTCTCTAGCTCTGTTGTCCAGATGAAAAAAGTCACTCTCGAAGGAAACTTGGTCTGCCAAATACTCTTCCAAGGGGAATGGGTAGCCTCTTTACAAACAAGGATATTATAGAAGGATCTAACATCAAATTTCCCTTTGCAAGATGGAACCCACCAAATCTTATCTTACCCCTCCCTTCTCATTCTATGGGAATACAACAATGTATAGAAGGAAGCTAGAACATCCACCTCTGAATTGTGGACCAATCAAATAAAACTAACATTTCACTGGAGGGAACCACTCAATAAATCCAAGTTATTAGCAATATGCGCATCTTTCACACTAGCTATATTTTATAAGCCTGGAAAAAATCCTTGAGAGTCGAATGTCCACACCACACATCATCCCAGAATCTAATCTTGGACTCATCTCCTCGATCAAATCTGGTGTGGCTAGAAAACAACCACCACCCCCTGCTAATATACTTCCAAAGCCCCACCCCATGTGGCCCAAATGTATCGATGGAGCGCCACCCACCCCACTCAAAACCATACTTGACGTCCAACACATTTCTCTACCAGGCTTTTCTCTTATGCACATATCGCCATAGCCACTTCTCTAACGGAGCTCGATTGGATCACTCTCAAGTTTTGAATCTCTAGTCCACCCTCGGAGATAGGAGAACAAACCTTGGGCTAATTGACCAGATGGTACTTAAACTCTTCGCTTATACCACCCCATAAAATATCACATTGAAGCTTCTTTATACAGTAGCGAGCATATGAAAGAAAGACAAGAAGTAAGTAGGTAGATAGGAAAGTGTACTCTTAATAAGAGTGACCCTACCATCCTTAGAAAGATACATCATTTTCCAACTAGTCAATTTGCGTGCATTCTTTTCCACAATGTCATCCCATATGGACTTAGCCTTGAAACAAGCCCCTAGAGTGAGGCCAAGATATTTCAACGGCAACTAGAATGTTCCACAACCGAAAAAACAAGCCAAATCACCCACATTATCCACTGTGCCTATCGGAACCAAGACTAACTTGGCCAAATTCACCTTTAGGCCAGAAACCGCATACAAGTAATGCTCCAATGGAATGGATTTGATTAGAGTTTGCCCCACTAAAGACCAAAGTATCATCTGCAAACAATAAATGAGAAATGTAAACCCGCTTAGACAGTCTAGCTCCCACTAAGAAGCCCGAGATGAAACCACTGTCAATGGTAGCAATGATCATTATGCTAAATGCCTCCATGACAATTACAAACAGAAAAGGAGACAGTAGATCACCCTGCCTCACCCCTTGAGAGCTGTTGAAGAAACCAGATAGAGTGTCGTTTATCAACATGGAGAAACGAACTAATGAAATGCAATGTGCTATCCAACAACACAATTTCTCCCAAAACCACATCACCTGAGTAAATACAGTAGAAACTTCTAATCGATACATACAACTATCCAAACATTTGTTGGCAATAAGCACTGAGTCCATAATTTGCCTTCCTTTGACAAAGGCTTTCTGAGGCTTCGAGATAACCCTATCCACAACCCTTCTCATCCTATTGGCAAGGACTTTAGCAATAATCTTGTAAATCCCACTTACAAGACTAATAGGATGGAAGTCCTTTAGATTAGAAGCCCCGGGCACCTTCGGAGTAAGAGATAAATCTGGCATTAAGGCTCTTTTCAAACTTATTATGAACATAGAAATCTAAAAATACCTCCATAATATCATGCTTAATCACTTCCCAACAATTTTGGAAGAAAGTATTGATTAAATGATTAAATTTACCTTTTTCTATTAGCTTAAGGTTTTGAAACAAATTGTGATTTAACATTATGAAACTATTAAAAAGTTCAAAGGAAATTTATTCTTGACTACAAAATTAGGGCTGATAACTTTTGACATGACTTACAAACTTGACACGAATCTAACATGAAATTAACGAATTAAAGTTGAAGGGTCTGACTCGTTTAATTAAATAGATTGGGTTTACTTGACCTATATTCTTATACATCTTTCTTGATATGACTTGAACCCAACATGCGATATATGAGTTTACAATATTTGACACAACTCACAAACTCAAGACGAATTAAACACAAAACTAACAAATTATAATTAAAAAATCTAACTGATCCATTTAATTAAATAAGTTAACTTATAGCCGATTCATGCAATGATATACTCATAAATCAACTCAAAATATGCCATGCAAACACTAATTACAAACTCTATACACAAAACAAAACTCACTGAAAGGCAGAAAATACAATAGTAAAAAAAAGATCGTGCACTTGTCTTCTCTTTTCCTAAGCACTAAGCGGTATGTCCTGTCTCCCAATTTATTTACATTCCATTAAACATATTTCTCTCTTTTTTTTTTTGTTTTTTTTTTCTTATGTATAAAATAAAAGTTTACACAAAGTAAGTCTAAACGGAAAGTGATGCAGGAGGAATTTTATAAAATTGTTATTTTAATTATGCATGTGTGTTTTAGTTTTCCTTTTTCAATAAGGATTGGGTTTTTCCTTTTCTATTAGGATTTTTTTTCCTTTTCCTATTAGGATTTGTTTTCCTTTTCCAATTAGGTTTGCTTTTCATTTTCCTTGTTAGTTTAGGAGGTGCCTAGCCTATATAAAGGCATCTAGTCTTTGTTGTTTTTCAATCCAGTTTATACTATCAATTAAATTTAAGTCTTTCAGAGTTATTTCTCTGTTTACTTATTTGGGGCACTTAGGGATTTTCTCTTCCCTACTTGTTATTTTCTCTCTTCCTGAATTCCCTTTTCTATCTTCAAATCTTAGTTTCTGCTGCTTTTATACGCTGTTAGAACAATCCTAGTTCTGCCCGGCGTCAGTTGGTATCAGAGCTTATCGTCTTCTTGGGATGAATTTTTTCATTAGTTTTTCATGACTAGTGGTCGTGGTCGACGTGGACAGGTTCCGAAGGAGGAAGTCCCTTACCATGAGCGCAGTATACAAGACGTGATGATTGAAGATTTGCAAAGGCAGGTTGCGGAGTTAACCCAGCGTCTAGCGGCGCAAAACTTGGAGATGTATTGCGATATTGACGGTCGCAATTCAAAATCCAATTTCGAGAACCCGTATCACAAACCTGTTCTATTTCGGGAACAACGTGTTCGGGATGAATGACATGGAGACTTAGACTTGAGAATTAAGTTTGTTGATGAAGAGTTTCAATATGAGGAAGATGTTGAAGATCCTTCTCAATGTTTCGTGGATTGGAATTCCCCACCAACTTATGATACATATGTCGACGATGAAGATCTTATTGAGGTGGAGGAAAATTTTATTTTCAATGAGGAAGAAATAGTTGATCCTTTTTGGGAGATTTATATGCCGCACAAATGGGAGAAGATAAATGAATACCGTGTGAAGATTGAATTATCTCAATATGATATGAAGAATTTTCAAACTACCATTCGCAGTCATGTTGTGATGGGTAGTAAATTGTTTCTCTTCCGATATCAAGTTGCATTGATGTTGAGAAGTACAGGATGGAAGGGATTAATTGGACATCCAAAAGATAGAGGAAAAGATGATTTGAACTCGAGGGCGAGTTCTTTCCAACCTGGAGAGACTGATGCAGGAGGAATTTTATAAAATTGTTATTTTAATTATGCATGTGTGTTTTAGTTTTCCTTTTTTAATAAGGATTGGGTTTTTCCTTTTCTATTAGGATTTGTTTTCCTTTTCCTATTAGGATTTGTTTTCCTTTTCCAATTAGGTTTGCTTTTCCTTTTCCTTGTTAGTTTAGGAGGTGCCTAGCCTATATAAAGGCATCTAGTCTTTGTTGTTTTTCAATCCAGTTTATACTATCAATTAAATTTAAGTCTTTCAGAGTTATTTCTCTGTTTGCTTATTTGGAGCACTTAGGGATTTTCTCTTCCCTACTTGTTATTTTCTCTCTTCCTGAATTCCCTTTTCTATCAATCCTAGTTCTGCCCGGCGTCAGAAAGATTTGGGGTTGATATGACGGGCACGAGGGTACAAACACGTCATAATGGCTATTTGCACGGAAATCAAAACTCACCATATAAAATAAAATAAAATAAATAATAACAAATAAAAACCAGCCAATTCAATTATCTGTTGAATTAATTAATTTCCTTTACTTTCAGACACTAAACTAGTTTTCTCTTACTTCTGTTGGCTCTGTTTTGTACACTCTCTTTCTTCTCTTTTAAGAAATAACGATTGGTGGCTTTTTGTGCCTGGTTCTGTGTGAGATGTCAACATCGCTCCAAACCACGAAAACCTTGAAAGAAAGAAAAGCAAAACAAATTCTGGTCCATCCTTGTCGCCACTCCTTGCTTGGATTGGTATGCTTCATTCTTCTTCTTCTTCTTCTTCACCTCCACAGTGCTTGTGCAAAGTAGCGTTTGTTTCAGATTCCTGGCAAAATGCTGCTCTTAAGTTATATATACCTTGTTTTTTTAATAGCAAAAAACCCATATTTTTCCTTTTTCTCTTCTCCCTCCTCTCTCTCTCTCTCTCTCTCTACATTTTCAATTTACAGAAATACTTTATGATCAGTAGAACACTTGCAGAATTGAAAGGATTTTGTGTCAAGAGGTAGATTGAATTTTATCTTCTTTTGTTTTTTTTTTCCTTTTTTTTTTTTGGGAGCAAGTACAGTGTGGTTCTTTAATTTTACAAAATCTTTTCTCTCTCTCTCTCTCTCACTCCAATTTGTTTTTAGAAAACAACTGAGGACTGATAAATTGGTTTGTTTGATGTAAAGGGTCGGACATTTTTTCCCAGAAAATGATGAGAAAGAAAGTTCCTGATCAAGAAGATCTACAGGACAAGGGCTGAGCTGTAATAGCTCTCTGTCTTTTCTGCTAATGGAAAGCTCCACCACTACGACAGCTCAAGGTTTCTCTCTCTTTCTCTCTCTCTCTTATGCATCTTTCTAATAGAAATTGGTTATATACTTATAACAAAATATATCATTGTGTATGTACTTAGATCGTTTTATTCAGATCCTGCTACATACCATTTTGTGTGTGAGAGAGAGATGGTACAGCCAGCTGCTCAAAATAAAGAACCATTAAGCAACAAGACTGAACATACTAGACTGATTCAAAGATATGTACTATGACGCATCAAATAAAGAAGAAAAAGTACAAAAAAAAAGTGTAACAATTAATCTAGGAAAAACGCTAATTACCTTTGCTCTTTATGCTTGAAAAAAAACACAATTGGAGCTCCCTAAACTTACTTATAAAGTCTAATTTCTATAATAAAGATCCAATGTGAGACCCACTCATTTGATGTGACTAACTTTCTAGAGTCACAACTAACAATTGCCAATGTTCAAGTATTGATTAATGGTTGATTTTACATCTTTCTATCAACTTGAACTTTTAGGACAAGTGGTGATTTGATATGGTATCAACGCCATAGGTCCTAAGTTTGAACCTAACTCTGTTAATTCACCCCTAATTTAAATTAAATATTCAATGTGTTAGGTCTCGTTGGGTCTCACCTCTTTTTTTTTTGGACATGTCCATAGGAGGGAGGATGGAGGATTCGAACTAGTGACTTCCGCTTTATGAGGCATAGTCCCCAGTCGATTGAGCTACTTCTTGGGGACACCTCTTAAAAGAGAATTTGAGCCTGCACGTGAGGGGAGTGTGAAAATTCTAAAACGACTCCAAACGACACCTATTCAAATGTCTAGGTGATTCACAAATATTAAGCGGAATAAGATCTGACCTAACAATCAATAATCAACCAAATACAGATATGTAATGAAAATCAAGAACACAGATATTTGGTTACGAAGAGGAAACCATTTAGAGAACTCTATAAATGTAAAACCTCTCCGGGGCAGCCAAACCCAGGAAATCAATCCACTATAAGAAGAATAAGGAATACAAGAAGAATTACAAAACCTTTGCAATTTACTCTTCCTTGTACACGACAAGCGACCCACTTGACTTCTACCTCAGTAGCCCTTTCCAGAACATCTGGCACAATTCTTCTATAAGATTTCCTTTCACCGGAACTCCGATTGGCTTCACGTATTTAATCCCTTCTCAAATAAGCTAGAACAATATCTCTCTCTAAGCTCTCTGATTTTGCTCTCCAAAATACGTAGTTGTAAATGGCAAACTCACGTAGCTTAAATAGACAAATAAACCTAATAAATCAGTCATGTCCGGACCCTGCAAATCTGAGGTCCGGACATGCCTCATAAAATGAACTTTCGGAAAATGGGGTCCGGACCCTGCTTCTGGCGGTCCGGACCCTTCCTTCAAAACCTTGTTTCTGGTTGCTGGAAATGGGGTCCGGACCTTGCTTCTGGGGGTCCGGACCTGCCTTCTAGAATCTGCTTCCTGGACATATTGAGGTGCTCATTTTCAACAACGTACATGCAAACTGAATGTGCCAAATCCTAACCTAACAAACTCCCCCTTTTGGCCATTCGGGGACAAAAATAATTTGTACATGAAAATGACACATCAGAAAATCAACTCCCCCTTTTTGTCTCGGAAGGACAAAGGAGGCACACAAAAAAAAATGAAATATAACAAAGAAAAACAACCCATTAAACCTTTAAATAAGTAGACTAAAAAAAATATTCTGCCTAAAAGAAGAACAAAACAAAACAGATGAGAAGATCATTCTTGCCAAAAACTGTCCTTGATATACTTCACATCTTTCTCCAAAGTAGTTAGGCGGGTGGTTATAGCTTCGATGCTTTGGCCTTGAGTCGTCAGGCGGTTGTTGATAGCTTCAATGCTTTGGCCTTGGGCTTTAAGTAAGTCAATGATTTTATTTAATTGACTTTGTGTATCTGATGATTCCAAGGAAGACGCAGCTGGAGGATCTTGAATGATTTGAGAAACATGAGCAGCTGAAGCATGAAGCCTAAGTTGGGCATTTGACTTCATCATTGTTGCTTTGCCAAAATAACCTTCAGGAGATTCCATATGTTCATTTGCAGCAATTTTTGGCAAAGTAGCGTGCAGAATCTTTGTGATGAGACCGCCATAAGGTAATGCAATGGAGTGATCGTCATGGAGCTCAATCATAGTCAACACCATATGAGTGCATAAACAAAACTCTACACGGGTAATTATACCATAAATCATCATTGCTCGTTCTATAGTCACGTGACTATTTCGAGAGATTGGCCAAATATTTTGCAGCACAATCCGTGTTAGCAGCCTCTCTGGAGCCCGTACATAACCAATCGGAATTTTGTTCTTGTTTTCGTCCCATACAAGCTTTTGACTCGGATTAAGAACCGCCATGATCTCCGCTTTAGTTGGTTGTGGCTCAGTCTCCAAAAATGGAAGCGGCTTCTCATTTGTCAAAGGAATCCCAGTAACTTCACTTATCAACTCAGGAGTGACATTGAGAGTTTTCCCTGAGACCTTGGTCTTGAATGACGGAGAATCAACCAAGTCAATGTCTTCGATGTTGTAGTAGAATTCCCGAACTAATCGAGTGTATACATTAACAGGAACGAACACAGAGGTCCATTGATTGGCCTGGAATATTTCATGAATGAATCGAAACGGTTCCACTTGAAGATCATTTTGCTCTACTCCACGCTCGATCACAATGTTGCGTGTCAAAAGCTTGTCTTGTAAGATTGATTTTTCTTCTCGAGTGTGCTTCCTCCTTGGTGTGGATTCCGAATTTTGATACACCATTTTCTGCATTCTCACCCCAAAGAAAGAAGTAAATGATAAAAGAATATCACAAATCACTAGAAGAAATTAGATTGAAAAAAAATTTTATAGGAAACATGTGATTCGAAAAATGAGATAGATGTACCAGAAACAAATAATAAATGTTGAACACAACAAAAATAATTTTATTTCACAAGGAAAAGCGAAGATAGATGCAAACATATGTCATGTAGACATTCAATCAAACAGGTGATAGGCATTAAGGTATTGAATATAACATGATGAAAAGAATTCATGAAAACCGAAAATACCTTGCCTAGGAACATCCCAACCAATATCTAAAACCCATTGACAGTGAAATATAACAATGTAATTGAAAAATTGTTGCATAGTTGAAAACCGGAATCTTTGAGACATGTTATCAAACACATTGTATGCAAAAAAAATGTAGGCATGGAAAACACATGTTAAGATTAAAAACCATTCCTAAATACATCAAAGTGCATGTAGTTTGCAACAATCATATGAGATAGAAAGAATAATCAATGTGAATCAATAACGCAAACAATTCGGAATTTCAAAATTAAACCCAAACAGTCACATTCGAGAAGTTTATTTGAACACAAAATTGAAAAGAAGAAGGAAAGAAAAAACATACCTGTGATGATTGAATGTGGATACTGGACTATGAAACAGAGAAGTCAGAGATAAAAAGAAAGAAACAAATAAAATCGAAACAAAAAAAAATTTGTATGAAGTTAATCGGACGAGAGAGAGAGAGAGAGAGAGAGAAGTATGATATGAAACACACTGCAGGTTATATAAAATAACCAATGCCGTGTCTGGACAGGAAATTTCCTTGTCCGGACCGCATCCAAAAAAAATTCATAATAAATGCTTTTTATTTTTTTATTATTATTATTTTTTAATTTGAAAAGGAAAACAGAAATTGTATAGATAATCAATAAACCATGCATGTCCTCATAAATATCTTAACAATCTGGAGTGATCAACAAATTACACTTACATCTTAAATGTACCATATACATGACACAACCTTGTTCTGTGAATGCAGTCAAGTAGGCAATAATCAGAAATCTCATGTGATGGTGTAGTGTGTGAAAACTCCCATTAAATAAGATTGCATCAGTGGAAAGGAAATCTAGGCAGACACTTTGTAAATGAAAGACAAACAGTCTGATTCAAGCCACAGTAAAACCTTATAATGTTAGGACCTAGATTCCCTCATCCGATACACTCCCCCTGAGACTAATCATTCGCTTTTACAATGTCCTTTAGTAATCATCTATTTCCGTAATGATTTGATCACCGATTCTTTCTTTAGGGACAGACAGAAGCAAAACTAAGTCATTTGAGCTTATTTTAAGCCCTTTTTTTTTTTTTTTTTTTTTTTGGAAAATGTTGGAATTTTTTAGGAGCTAGGTTCAACTAACGAGTTGGTCAAGTGGATAGAACTGACACTACCTATCTTCCAAGCAAAATGTTTGCTCCAAATTCCCAAACACATAACAAAAATCTAAACCTAATGGGGGCAAAAAGTGCACAATTTCGAACATGAGAAAAACTGACTCTTACTCCTTTAACAGTCTTCGAAAAAAAAACAAGGTATATCAGAAACATATGGAGCAATAGATGTAAATTGCAGAAATATTGACCCCACTCATATGTAAAATATTCATTTGAGCACAAGACATGAGAAACTGAGTATCCAACAATTAAAACAATCTAAAAGAATAAAAAAATAATCAAAGAAAATAAAAACAAAGCAAACAAAAATTAAAAAAAATGCCCTAGAACAGCTATAGACTCATATCAATATGCTCAATTTCTAGGCATGGTCTATGTGCCCACCTAATCTAGGTGAGTCCATTACCACTCCCCCTCAATGGGTGAATGGTATTAATCTTCTTGACCCAAACTTTCTTCACATCAGGGACAACTGTGTGACTCTTATCCAAGACATCTAACCGTGTTACTACGTCTCTCATCATGTTGAATAATTTCTCATAACTATTTCTAGAATGGAAATATTCTCTTTTAGGCTCATTACTGTTAAGCTGAAAACACTTAGGACGAATATGTCCAATCTTACCACAGTTATGACACGTAGGAATAAACCTTTGAGAAGGTTGGTTCCTTAACATGTGCATACTTCTCGACTTAGAACTAGACATATAGGAATCAGTTAGAGTTCCCTTACCTTTTCCACCTTTGGAAATTTGAGGAGAAATTACCTTCTTTTCAGCCAAGCTATCTTCTTTGTTCACTGGTTTCACAAACATCATCTTTGAAGAAGAAGCAACATTAGTAGATAAAATAGCAGATTTATCAAAACCCAATCCAGTTCTATCAAACGAATGTTTCTGATTATGTAGCATTTGATTTAGCTTTTCACTAGAGAATTTTGTTAAATGATTCTTTGATTCATTCAGTTCATTCTCTAAGGATTTCACTTTGGCAATTAGCATTTGATTTTCAGACATCAAAGTATTATGAGTAGCAAGAGAATCAGTTAAGGTGACAGAAAGTTGATCATTTTCAAGATTAACCTCATTGAGTTTCTTCAATTGCTGCTTATTCAGCTTTTTCAGTTTAGTGTATTCCACAAAGAGATTATTATAAGCATTTTGCAAATCATCTTCTTCTTCCGAATCATTATAGGACACACCTTGTTTGTCTTGAGAATTACACTCACTATTCTCATGCTCACTCTCATAACTAACTCCAAGTGCTAAGTAATTAACTCCCTGTTCAGCATCGTCCTTGTCTGACTCATCACTTTGAGTCACATTAAATGCCTTGCCATTTGACTTTCTCAAGTTAGCACAGTCAACACGAATATGCCCATGTCCTCCACATTCGTGACACTTGATACCTCTAGGTGACTTTCCTTTCTCAACATTCTCATTTCTAGATTTCTCAGAAAATTGTGAATTGTTATTTCTAAAATTTCCTTTCTTGGCTCTAAAGAATTTCCTAAACTTCTTAGCAAACATAGCAATTTCTTCCTCATTTCCAGAATCCTCATCAGATGAACCACAAGAGTCAACCTTAACATTTTTTGCCTTAAGAGCAATATTTTTGGTGTTCTTGTGTTTAGGAAGAATTAGCTCAAAGGTTTGAAGGGAACCTACAAGTTCTTCTACTCTCATAGTATCTAAGTCCTTGCTCTGTTGTATAGCAGCAATTTGGGGAATAAACCTCTCAGGCAAAGATCTTAAGATTTTTTTCACCACTTTAGCATCATCCATTTTCTTTCCCAAATTAATGGTAGAGTTTCTAATGGCACTAAGCTTTGAATAAAATTCATCAAAAGTTTCATCTTCCTGCATTCTAATCTCCTCAAACTGAGAAACCAACATTTGAATTTTTGAAGTTCTAACAACCTTAGTTCCTTCATGTGTGATTTCTAAAGTTTCCCAGGCTTCCTTAGCTATTTCACATCTAGAAATTCTAGAAAATTCCTCATTTGAAACAGAGATGTAAATAGCATTTATAGCTTTGTCATTCGCAGTAGCATTATTCTTTTCCTCCGTTGTCCATTCAGCAATTGCTTTGTCTGGACGTGTCCATCCAGATTCAACAATATGCCAAACATTAATGGATTTAAAATAAGCTCTCATACGAATTTTCCAAAGCGTATAATTTGTTCCGTCAAAGACGGGAAGAGAATTAGGAGCAACCGTAAGAGACATTTGATATGGAGTCTCGGATCACACTCAGGAAATAAATCCTTCACAGAGTGAACCCGCTCTGATACCAATTGAAAATTCTAAAACGACTCCAAACGACACCTATTCAAATGTCTAGGTGATTCACAAATATTAAGCGGAATAAGATCTGAACCTAACAATCAATAATCAACCAAATACAGATATGTAATGAAAATCAAGAACACAGATATTTGGTTACGAAGAGGAAACCATTTAGAGAACTCTCTAAATGTAAAACCTCTCCGGGGCAGCCAAACCCAGGAAATCAATCCACTATAAGAAGAATAAGGAATACAAGAAGAATTACAAAACCTTTGCAATTTACTCTTCCTTGTACACGACAAGCGACCCACTTGACTTCTACCACAGTAGCCCTTTCCAGAACATCTGGCACAATTCTTCTATAAGATTTCCTTTCACCGGAACTCCGATTGGCTTCACGTATTTAATCCCTTCTCAAATAAGCTAGAACAATATCTCTCTCTAAGCTCTCTGATTTTGCTCTCCAAAATACGTAGTTGTAAATGGCAAACTCACGTAGCTTAAATAGACAAATAAACCTAACAAATCAGTCATGTCCGGACCCTGCAAATCTGAGGTCCGGACATGCCTCATAAAATGAACTTTCGGAAAATGGGGTCCGGACCTTGCTTCTGGCGGTCCGGACCCTTCCTTCAAAACCTTGTTTCTGGTTGCTGGAAATGGGGTCCGGACCTTGCTTCTGGGGGTCCGGACCTGCCTTCTAGAATCTGCTTCCTGGACATATTGAGGTGCTCATTTTCAACAACGTACATGCAAACCGAATGTGCCAAATCCTAACCTAACAGAGTATTTAACTATTAATTAAATGATTAAATTTACTTCTTCTTATCAGCTTAAACTTGTAAGATAAGTGGTGATTTAACAGTCTATTATCTTATAATTTTTATTTTTTCCCCATGTCATAACTTGCATTTACTTATTGTAAAATCAATACTTGCTCTCATGCCTACCTAGAGATCTCTGTATTTTTGCATTTCTCCTCTGTTGACAGCATTACTATAAGGATGTCTTCATAAAATATATAGGGTATATTCAAAAGAATGATGTGATGCAGTAATTTAGGTACATATTCTGGGATTAAAATATTTGATTGAGAAGTGAAAAAAAAAAACGTAAGTTAGAAGACAAATCCTTATCTTGAACCCACCAAACTGTGTCGTCTTATTGATATTCTCAATTTATACCTATCCCAGTATATTGTAATTAGCTTCTTGGTTAGGTTTGGTTTTGTTAATTCCTTCTCCTATGTCTTATAGTCAAATTTACCTGGTAAAATTAATCAACATGGTTGTACTGTTATTTGACTAACAAATAACACCTTAATTTAGACTTGCATTGTGAATGTGTGGAGAAAATTCAAAGTGTGTGCAATCTATGAAGTAGTTGAGATTATTAATATTATTTTTGTTTGAGAAGAAATAACAGAATTATTCTACTCTACATGCTAAACCATCAAGAACAGAAGTAAAAGAACTACATTGAGAATTACTCCAATAATACATGCAAAATAGAGAGAATTAGTAAGTTCGTTGTTTATAAATTTATTGTCTTGTTTGGGATAGAATTTATTTAATGGTCCTGAATATTTCGTTGTTTGTAATGAACAAACGAATCCACAACAAAAAACACTCAATAAAGAAACAATACTCAAGCAACGGCTAGCATCAACAATCTTAAGGCATGAAATCAATTACCCAACGGCTATCTATAACATCTCAAGAAGAAAATTAGAAATTCATCTAAATCAATTATGTCTTCTCTTTCCATTTTGTAACCAAAACCAACTTTTATAAACAAAGGAAACTTCCTTGTGTGGCATGCTCAAATTGAACTCTACCTTCAAGGGCATGATCTCTATGGCTTTGTTGGCACTAACACCACACCATATCTAAACACCTCCACTGTCAGCGATGGCTCCCTCACCATTGCCTCAAACCTAGACACTCTCCGATAGTCTCGACAGCATCAATTGATCCTTAGCATGCTCATATCCTCCATTTCTAAGGAAAATATTGAAGAAACTCAACTCTAAGGCTTCTTATTGATAAAAACTGAATAATAATGATAAGCTACATTCTGAAGGCTATAAGCATGTACTTCTAGCCCCAAACTCTTAACCCTAGTGGAAAAAGGAGATTAAGTCGGTTTTGACTTCTACGCTGGCCGTTCGGACGGAACACACCTCAGTTTGGACGGCCACTAAATAACTGAAATTAAAGTACGTACAACTGGCCATTCAAATGGAACAAACCTCCGTTCGGATAGTCCTAAAATAAAACTTTAAACTAAGTATGAAACTAAAAGATAAACATAGGCGTTTGAATGGCTATCGAACGAACGCCTCGGGTTTTAGTATGGGACTTCCGGAGGAGTGGCTTGTCCGGATGGCCTTCGTTCAAACGGCTATCGAACAGACGCCTCGGGTTTTAGTATGGGACTTCCGGAGGAGTGGCATGTCCGGACGGCCTTTGAACGGGGCATCAAATAGATGCCTCTAGAATTACTATGGAGAGTTTCCGAAAGAGGCCCGTTCGGACGGGCTATCGAACAGTGGCCCCTACGACTGCTTTGACAACCCTTCTGCACATGTTTGTGCTCTCGTCTTGACCCTCTGGGGTCTCTAAATGCTTACATCTGCTCGAGTCTTCCTCATGAAGTCCCAAGCTCTCCGATCTACATCATCCTCCCTATGTTGGAGAGAATTCGTACTCGAATTTGTATCCTCTTCCGAAGAGTCACATGTGAACAGAATGAGGTGCTTGACATTAAAGACATCAAATGTCTTAATGTGGCTACGAAGCTTCAACCGATAGGCATTCGGATTAATTTTTTCAACAATCTCTACCGGACCAATCTTGCGGGCAGCCAGCTTGTTGTACTCACCGACAGGGAACCTCTTTAGTCAAGACAGCCCACGCAAAATCCTCCTCAAATTCTAGAGCACATCGCTTCTTGTCCTCATCCGCCTTATACTTCGCCGTTGACTCTTGTAAATTATGGATGATCAACTAGTGGCCTTCGTGTATCTAGGCAATCAAGTCCTCGGCTTTAACATGTATTCTCTTCAAGTCAGGAATAGGTGCCAAATCCAACGGAGCACTAGTATTACTCCCATAAATGATGGTGAATTGGCTAAGGCCAGTACTCCGGTTAGTTGATCGGCTAAAGGCGAACTCGGCTTAGTATAGCTTTTGATCCCATGACTTAAGATACCCCCCCACCAAGCTCCGAAGTAAGGCCCCCAATGAACTATTGACGACCTGCATTTGTCCGTCCTTTTGTGGGTGGTAGGTGC
Organism: Corylus avellana; assembly: GCF_901000735.1. Taxonomy (NCBI): domain Eukaryota; kingdom Viridiplantae; phylum Streptophyta; class Magnoliopsida; order Fagales; family Betulaceae; genus Corylus; species Corylus avellana. The sequence goes on along the minus strand of NC_081544.1, from coordinate 8,024,557 downwards.
TGTTGAAGTTGAGTCTTGTGTGAGACAATTGCCACAAACACCGCCAAAATTGAATAAGGAATTGCATGTCACGGTCAGAGACTATGGACAACAGCAATCCTTGGAGTCAGTATTGGAGGTCTTTTTGCATGCAATGAAATGAACCATCTTAGAGAATCTATCAACTACTACAAAGATGGAATCATTACTTTTTTGGGTCCTTGGTAAGCCCAACACGAAGTCCATGCTAACATTAGTCCATGGCCCTTCCGGAATAGGAAGTGGCATATACAATCTGGCATTAGTAGCCATCCCCTTGAATACTTGACATATCTGGCAGCTCCTCATACACTTCTCCACCTCCTTCCTCATACTCGCCAATAGAACTGTTCCGCCACTAGTTGGATCGTCTTATCCCATCCCATGTGACTTTCCTTGTGACGCTTGTAGATAATCTTCAACCGTAAACTGCCTTCGAGAATGCATAGTTGAGTGCTCTTGAAGACGAACCCATTATGCAGACCAAAGTCTCCCCTCACTCCAGAAGTCACATCACTAGCAATAAGACCAAAGAAGGGGTCAATTAATAGACAATGAATCTTTTAAGAGCTCAAAACCCAAGTACCTTCGTGTTCATCTTGGTCAAGAGTGTGGTCTTCCGGCTGAGGGCGTCAGCCACCTTGTTCAAAGCCCTTATTTGTGTTTGAAGGCGAATGAGAATTGTTGCACGTATGCAGCCCACTTGGCATGCCGAGATGAAAGCTGATCTTGACTATTCAGATACTTCAATGCTTCATGGTCTGAGTACAAGATAAAGTCATTGTAGGCGAGGTACGATCTCCAATGCTTCAAAGACTGCAACAATGCATAAATTTTCACATCATAGGTGCTATAGTTGAGCCTTGAACCACTCAAATTTTCACTGAAGTGTGCCACTGGATTTCCTCATTGACTTAGTACCGCTCCAGTGCCTACCTTAGGCGTGTCACAATGCAACTCAAAAGGCAAGTTGAAGTCGGGAAGGACAAGCAATGAGGCCGTGGTCAGCTTGAGTTTGATCAACTCAAAGGCGATAGTGGCTGCGTCACTCCATGAGAACTTTCTTGCCTTCACACACTCCGTAATTGGCGCCACGATAGTGCTGAAATCATGAATAAAGCACCTGCAGAATGACACCAATCAATGGAAGCTTCGTACCTCATATAGAGTAGTGGGAATTGGCCATTGTCTGACAGCCTCCACTTTCGACTCATCCACCGCCAACCCATCCTTTGACACCACCTAACCAAGAAAGAGAATAGAGTCTGTCATGAAGGAACACTTGGCCGATGCAGCAAAGAACTTCTGCTTGCGCAACACAAGGAGTACTTCCCGCACATGTCGAAGGTGTACCTCATTGTCGGAGCTGTAGATGAGGATGTCGTCGAAATAGACTACTACAAACTTCCCGATGAAAGGGTGAAAAACCTGGTTCATCACCCTCACTAGTAGTAAAGCCTACAACCATTCACCATGTTCTCTCACTTGCCATGTTATTAGGCTGACCCATCCATCAGATTGATATTCATAATGCATTCTTGCATGGATGCCTCTCCGAAGATGTGTACATGACCTAGCTTCACGGCTTCATCCATCCTTAGTTTCTTCATCATGTATGCAAGTTACACAAGACACTATATGGTTTAAAACAAGCCCCATGTGCTTGGTACTGGAACTTAGTGATCACCTATTGGAGCTTGGATTTTTTGGCTCATGCTTTGACTCTTCCTTGCTCATTTGTTGCACAAATCAACACACTACCTATGTGACACCAAATAAAATCAGGATTGTTCTGATAGCGTAGGACAATAAGCAAAAGCTATAGATCGAAGACTATAAAGAGAACACAGGAAGAGAGAAAATAACGGCTAGGGATGATAAATGACTTAGTCACACACAAGAGAGAGAGAGAGAGAGAGAGAGAGAGAGAGAATAAGTCTTAAAGACTTCAATTTTATTGATACTCCTAAATTTAATTAAGAAATAACACAAAGCATATAAGCTAAGTTTTGAGTGCTCTCTAAGCAAAACACTTGCGAAAAAAGAAAGAAAAAAAAGGAAAAATACAAAAATAACCCTGAAACATGGAGACAAAGCAAAATACTTGTAGACAAAGAAAAAAATAGAATTATAAAAATAATCTCAAAAACTTATGCCTGATTCTTGCCATTCTTGTGCAATCTTCTTTGTCAAGATATTATTCCCCACCCATTTTCAAGCTACTGGGGCAACTCAAATCCACTATCTTCTATGGTCTGCTACTTTGTCGATCTCCATCTCAGACCCTTCAAGTATACTTTGATGTCAACTCGGCCGGCTACCAAGATGACCAAAAATCAACAGCGCTATCTGAATCTTTATTGGCCCCAATCTCATATCTCGATTCTCATACAAAAAACAAACAATAGCCTGCTTTAGTAGTGAATTTGATTATGGCACCCTTGTTATTGTTACTTAACTCATCTGCCTTCAACCCATACTTCGAGATCTCGGCATTTTTCTCCCTCCTCCTCCCACCTTATGCTATGACGATATCGGTGCCACGTATTTGATAGCAAATATATTCTTCCATGCACATACCAAGCACATAGAAATAAACTTTCATTTTGTTTGTGACAAGGTTGCCTCCAAAACCTTGGTCATACAATTCATTTCCAACAAAAATAATCTGGTTGACATCTTCACTAAACCGGATGTGTCTTCTCATTTCTTTCTCATGCGTACCAAGCTCAATGTCATCTGCCACTTGTCTTGTTTGTGGGGATCACTCAAGCAACGGCTAGAACCAACAAAAGAAACTCAACGGCTAGCACATCTTGACCTAAGTCAATTATGTATTCTCTTACCATTTTGTAATCACAACCAACTTGTATAAATTAACTGTAAATCAATAACATTAGTGTGCAACAAAATAAGTTGAAATCCGTGGTTCTATAGTTGGATACATATACAGTCTCCTAAAGCAAAAAAGAAAAAGAAAAAAAATTGATCTCCTTCACAATCTGCGTAAGTTTGTTTAGTGCTTCTAGTGTTTTTTTTTTTTTTTTTCAATATCTTCTGCATCACCACTGTAGGGAAGATCCTACTTTAATTGAATGGCATCATCACTATATCTAAAGAAAAAGAAAAACCTTTTTGCTCTATTTTATCTCCAGCACACTCAATTACACTGGAATCCAAGCTGCATTCGTCACCCACATTAAAGGAAGATTCTTCACGCACTTCAAATATTGGACAAAACAATTACTAACACTTTAATTCGTAGAATTAGGGTGTGTATAGAATTTACAACTAAAGTCTGGTTCTAACAGTTTCTACCTTTTTTATTTTGTCAATGCAAATGATCCATGAGAGAGAGTGCAGTATCATCAATTATTGAGGCTTTCATGGGTGGTACTGTAGGAGATTGTGGAAAACAAGTAATCCAGTATTTGGCTTCCCCCCTTTTTCTGCTTTTTCTTTCATTTGCTCTAGGGTTAGCTCTAGAAATAGATGATTGTTGGAGTAGAAATTAACCTAACTCTGTATAAGTTACAATTCTGGTGACTTTTCCCAGTAATTCCTAAGTTTATTATATACGTTGAATCAATAATAGTGGTCAAATAATTAAAATCAATTTGGTTCGAGCACCATATTTGTTTAGATTCCATGATAACTTCATGCAACTAGCAGGATGTTCCAACCTATGCATCTAAACACTTTATAAAGCCTCGGACCCCATGCAATTGATATGTAGATAACCTACTGGAGTGACAGTCATATGGCTAATATTTACAATTCTTCTCTACCAAAGAGATAAATATATCTTCTCATGCTTTTGTTTTGTCTATGCCCTTCTAGTAGCATGATCATTGGTTGCAAAGATAATGCACATGAAATTTACAAAGTTACTCCAATATTTGATTAATGTAAAGCCCACTCTTATGCAGGAAGACTTTGGTTGATTACTGAAATTCTTTCTTCCATGCAAGTGTTCAAGGCTTCCCTTTTTATTCTTACCAAAGGAGTTATTAGTCAAGTAGATTGAGTAGATCGAGTAGATCCTCAAGTCTTTTTTATGGAAAGGAGGTTGAGATTAATTGCCTTCCCAAGAAAGAGGGTGGTCTGGATGCTAAAAACATGAAGTTGTAGAATAAATTGAAAATGTTGAAACATTTGTGGCTTTGCTCCAATAGTGGTAGCTCTATCCGGTCCAGTTGGGTTAATTCAAATCTTCTCAGAAATAAAAGTTTCTAGAAAGTCATGCTACTAGGGAATTGTTCTTGGTCTTGGAGAAAGATTTTGGATCTAAAATGCATTATTTGGGATAAGGTGTATTGGTTGATGGCCTCTAGTTGAATCTTCTTGCATTTACGCAGGCACAGGAGAGTTTGCGGGACCATGGCCTTGAGGTGTTTGTGTTTGTTGAATCTTTTTGTCTTTGTTGAGTTTCTTTAATAAACTCTTATTTATTTGTAAATAAACTACCAAGCTAAGCGGAGTGGAAATATGCAAGTTTTTGTTTTTTTTTTTTAAAAAAAAATTGCGTTTTAGATGTTAGTCTTTTTCTAGTTTGAGGCAAATCTCTTCATTGCGACACGTGGCGTTTTAAATGTTAGTCTTTTAGTGAGACACTTAAAACGTAAGGGTTTTATTTGTAATGCATTGAATTGTCTAAATGAAGAAAGCAAATGCATTTCAAATTCTCTCTTTTCATCTTCTTTTGCTTTATGTTTATATCTCAATGTGAGACAATTTAAACGTATAGGTTTTATTTGTAATATATTTAATTGTCATAATGAAGAAAACAAAAGGTTCACAAATTCTCTCTCTCTCTATTTTTCTTTTTATCTTCTCTTGCTTTCTCTTTATATTATTTGAAATTCATTTAATTGATATCTTAATGAAGAAAATAAAAGGTTCTCTTTATTTAATTTTCTTTTTATCTTCTCTTGCTTTATGTTTATTTCTCAATGTGAGACAATTAAAATGTATGGGTTTTATTTGTAATATATTTAACTGTCTTAATGAAGAAAACAAAAGCTTTACAAATTCTCTCTCTCCCTCTCTCTCTCTCTCTCTTTCTTTATTTTTCTTTTTATCTTCTCTTGCTTTCTCTTTATATCTCAATGTGAGACAATTAAAATGTAGGAGTTTTATTTGGAATGCATTTAACTGATATCTTAATGGAAAAAAAAAAAAGGTTCCTAAATTCTCTCTTTCTCTCTGTTTATTTTTCTCTTTTCTTCTCTTGCTTTCTATTTATATCTCAATGTTCTTTTGTAAATTTTACACTCAATTCAAGAAAAAGACTAGAGGGAGGGAGAGTGAGAGTTTCCAATAGTTGTTTCTCAATGAAAAATTATACTACATTTCTTTTATTTCTTTTCTTTTCTTTTTTTTTTTTTTTGCTAGTACATTTATTTTCCATTATATTAGTATTGTCATTTTATATGTTTATTTTCGGTGCATATGTTCTTCCATTTTTGTTTTCGTCCCCTATATTTTTCTTTTTCTATTTTTTCTGCTTTTTACTTTCTATTTATATCAATCAATTCCGGAAAAAGACGAGAGAGAGAGAGAGAATTTTTATTCTTTTTTTCTCAATGAAAAATTATACTACTGTTATTTTCTTTCTTTATTTTTTTTTCCTATAACAGTTCTTTTCAATATTCCAATCGTTGTTTCTCAATGAAAAATTATTTACAGTTTTTTTTTTCTTTGTTTTTTGGTTTTGCTTTGCTAGAATAGTTATTTTCAATTATATTAATATTTTCATATTTTTATTTTTTTTTTTTTTATCTTTATTTCCGGTGCTTATGTTCTTCCATTTTTTGTTTTTGACCCTTATTTTTTTTTCTAATTTATATATTATTTTTTATTCAAATGATTACTTTTATTTTGTAAATTTTACATTGAATTCAAGAAATATTAATAGTGAGAGAGTTTTTTTTCGTAGAAACTCAATTTTTCCAATATATTTCACTTTCAATTTTCTAATTGTAGATTTTTTTTCTTTTTTTGTCTTTGTTTTCCTATATGTCTTAAAATTAGTTTCTTTTACTTTTATATATGTGCATGAAGGATGGTCGAAAAAAAATATATTTATTTTTCATTATATTAGTATTGTCATTTTATTTTATTTTTTTATCTTTATTTTCATGCTTATGTTCTTCCATTTTTTTTTTGTCCCTTATATTTTTTTTTTTCTTCTTTTACTTTCTATTTATATCAATCAATTCTGGAAAAAGACAAGAGAGAGATTCTATGAGAGTTTTTATTTGTTGTTTCTCAATGAAAAATTATACTACCGTTATTTTCTTTCTTTATATATATATATTTTTTCCTATAATAGTTCTTTTCAATTTTCCAATCATTGTTTCTCAATGAAAAATTATATGACTTTTTTTTTTTTTTCTAGAATAGTTATTTTCAATTATATTAATATTTTCGTTATTTTTCGTTTTTTTTATCTTTATTTCTGGTGCTTATGTTCTTCCATTTTTTTTTTACCGTTATTTTTTTTTCTAATTTATATATTATTTTTTATTCAAATGATTACTTTTCTTTTGTAAATTTTACATTGAATTCAGGAAATAATAGTGAGAGAGTTTATTTTCGTAGAAACTCAATTCTTCCAATATATTTCACACTCAATTTTCCGATCATAGATTTTTTTTGTCTTTGTTTTCCTATGTCTTAAAATTAGTTTCATTTACTTTTATATAAATTGAAGGATGGTTAAAAAAAAAAAAAAATCTATTGGACAAAACCTTTTCTAATATTTGTGGATTTCATTGGAATTGAGAAAAATATATATATATATAAAAAAAAAAAACGAGTTATTTTTTATTATATTAGTATTTTTCATTTGTTTACATTATTTTTTTGTCCTTAATTTCTATTCTAATTTATATATTATTTTTCATTCAAATTTTATTAATTTTATTTAATACAAGTTAAAAAAATTCTTTTGTAAATTTAATTGACTTTTGTTATTCATTTTTGTTTTGGGGTGTTCCAATATTTTTGCCACTGTTTTTTATCTCTTTCTTTTTTAAAAGAAAAATTAAACTACCGACATTCTTTTGTTTACAAAATTAGTAAACATAATTGTAATCATATATCAATATGCTCATTTATTTTAAAATGCTTCTTTATTTTTGTCAGTGGTATCATTGTTAGAATATAATGAACTTTCAGGAGTTGAACTTTCTCCTCACAAACAATTTTTTTGAGAAGTGGTATCATTGTTGGAATATAATGATTAATCAATCATTTTCTATAATTGATTAATCTAGGTTTTTATTTTGAATTTGTTTTTTTCATTATATTTCATTTTAAAGTACATATATGCGAACAAATATTTAACACGTTTCAATTTATAAGAATTAAAATTTTTAAATTTTTAAATTTATTGGATATGTGGGTTTATTCTATTAAGTAAAACTATGGTTTAAAATGATCTTATTACCATTTGTCATTTTTGGTAGCTAATTTGTTAATTAAGAGAAGAAAATAAAATTTGTTGTTGATAATCTTTTAAAGACTTTTTGACATAATTACATATTAAAAAAAAAAAAAACCCGGCGCGTAACGCATGCTCTAAGCTAGTACTTTTTATTGCCAAAGCTCCAAAGTTTAGACAACCCCTCTGTTTCGCCACAACAGGAAAAATGTTTCCTTCAACTTGTTCACTCTGTTTCATTCTCCATCTCTCTCTCAACTATTGGTGGCTTTTGTAGGCTTTGGGGCTCTCTGCCGTTTAAGAAGGCTTTGGGGCTCTCTCCTCTGCGATGCTGAAATAGTGATCTTCTCTGCTCTTTGAGGGCACCAGTACCACCTCAAGGTTCATTCTCCAATGTGTGTATGATCAGAGATGGACGTCCAAATGAATGATGCATTGACACCATTTCTTTAAGTTTTTCTTCATAATGAGTATGGATGTCCAAATTAATGATGAGTTGCTCTTATTTACTTATAATCTTATAATGAAAAAAAGTCACTATTTATAGAGAGGTGGACAGAATACAAAATGCTATAAGAGATAAAATATAATTTGATTTGATTACAATCCTAGAACATAAAATCAAATCTTGTAATATCTTCACATGGGATAATGTAGTGGATCTATTCTATATAAAGAAGGGTCAGTCTAAGGGCGAATCTCCCCAAAATTTTTACAAATTTGCTTAAAATATACCAATTTTATAAAATTGTCCTTTCAAAATAATATTTTTGTCACCCCAAAATAATATTTATATCCCATTTTAATTCTTGTTTTTTTAGTTCCCACAAAATATTATATATGTATATATATATATATATATATATGTCTCCTTTTAATTATTTTTTCTAGTTTACCCTCTCTTTCAACATAAAAAAACGTAAAATACCCTATTCATTTTGTTTCCCTTCATATTCTAGTTCGCTTATAACCAGAAGCTCAATTTGGTTTGGGACTATGATTGAATATATAAAAGAAAAAGTTAAATGGTTTAGATTCTTTGAATGGCTTTTAACCAACAATCAGTTACCATTATTTGGCTCGACTCTTAACATTGTTGTTATTTGGAGCTTCAGGGAATTGTTAGAAAAAAAGAGTATACACTGAAATATACCGTTTTTCTTCAACCCTATAGGTCATGTTTAGTTTATTTTATTAGTTATTTATACTATTAATGTGTGTTTGTGATGCCATGAGATTAAATGTAAGACTTCTATGCTCTTATTTTATATAAACATGCATATAAAGAGATTATATGTATTTATGTGCTTTTGTATTAAATAAGTCTGCCCATCTCCCCAACCCAAAAAAAAAAAAATCCATCCCCCCACACAATAAATCCTAGTTCCGCCCCTGTGTTAGTCCATATTAAGATCATTGAAAAAGATTAATCAAGTTTGTTTTTTTTGTTTTTTTTTTTTTCCCCTTTGTAATTGGAGACTTCGGATAGCTCAAACCATGCATTTTCAGTATCATTCAATACAGAAACTCCATCTCAACTGCATTCAACATCACAATCCACTCTATCCATTCCAGTTGATCATCAAAAATACAATATAGTAATACTAGTTGTACCCTAACATTTCCTCAAACTTAGGGTTCAAAAGGTGTACAAGAATTGCAAGAGCCATAATCTGCTTGTGCATAAATGTTTTTGATTTTTCCTAATAACTAAGAGTTTGAATAGGGTGGTTTGGTTTGGACCTAACCGAAGTAGGCCATGTTAAAGTTCACTGGGTCAGGTTTGACCGATTTAGAATGGATGAGATTAATGTAAGTGTTTTAGTGGATGTCGCATGTGGGACCATAAACAGTTAAATTTAGATGGTGCGACGGCACATAAGGGTATGTGTCACTGTTATGTTGGTTGTCTCTTAAGTTTGTAGATTGGCGTCTAAGCTGATGCAATATGGTGTAGTCGGTCGTAGAAGTAGTATACATCAAACTCACAACTCTTCTCAAAACTAAGCCATCCTTATTTAACTTGTATACTGAATAGAGTCGTATCCTATTAAAATTAACACACAATTAAGTTAGTTTGTCGCGATCTCGTTCAAATGGGACTACTAACTTATTTGGATGAGTAATGCGTCTCCTCGTCTTTACTTGTTTTGAACAAGCTACCGAATGCACATTTCGGATCTCCTATGAATCCTTCTTCATTCAGACTTGTTTCAAATGGGCATCTCGAATCTCCATGTTGAACGAATGTCAAGACCAAAACTAACTAACATTCTAAATTAACAAAGCAACGTCGACCATTTTCCAATGTCCTCCCAATAGTTAAACTCTACTAGACGTACGTTACTGTCCTATAACATATTTCAAACTTTAATAAAACCTAAGACTTTATTTTAGAAATTAAAAATTCACGAATTCAACCAAAATCAAATGGAAACTTATGGGCCCGTTTGGGAGTGCGATTTCAATAAGTGCGATTTTAAAAATTGCGTTTTTAAAAATTGCATTTCTAAAATCGCTACTTTTTAAAATCGCACATGCGTTTGGTAAAACATGCTAAAAAGTTTTTTTTATCAATTGAGTGTTTGAATAATATTAGCATATAATTGCGGTTTCATGACCAAATTACCAATAAGGACATTTCTTTATAAGAGTAAAATAACTAACATTGTCTATAAGCCTCAATTTTTAACACATATGCAAATAAAAGTATGACTTATAATTTGACATAACTTTGAGTTTTTTACTTAGGCAATTATATATTGCTATATTACTTGTTTCTATATGCTTTTTTGTTTTTGTATTTTTTTTTTCTTGAAACATATTCCAAACAGACATATAATAAAAAATAAAAGAACAATCCATCAAATTAAACTAGTAATGAGAGAAAATTTTTTTAAAAAAAATTTAAAAAAATCACAAATTATCACTGTTTATTACCCATTAAAAATATATATATATATAAAAAAATATCACAAATTGTTAGAGTGCAATACCCATTAAAAAATAAAAATAAAAATCCATCACAAATTGTTACTGTACAGTACCTTTAAAAAAAAAAAAAAAAAAAGCCATAAAAAATCGTCACTGTGCACATCACTATGCAGTGCACAATGACCTGAGAAAAATCATCATCTTAGTCACTCTACAGTATATTTTTTTTAAAGAAAAAGCCTCACACGCTTACTGTACACGCAATATCACATTACTGTGTGTGTACAGTGATCTATCACTGCATACTATGATGGATAGCAGATCACTATGCATGCACGGTAATCTAAATAAAATTTTGAAAAAAAAAAATCACAACTTTACTCTGTAGAAATGGTCGAAGAACATAAACACATATATAAAAAGGCATAGTAATCATACAAACCACATAAAATAACACCGAACACTAAACAGTGAAAAGTTTTACAAAAGCAAATGAGTTATATGGAGAGAAAGAAAATATTAATTAAGGTGAGATTATTACCTGGTAGAGGGGCAGAGAGATGAACAACAGCGATGCACACTGCTACAGGGCGGAGAAAGGATGAACGAGACAGAGAGGATGAAGAAAAAAAAAAAGGTAAAAGAAGGGTTTTAATATATTTTAGATGGGTAGGTATTTTTTTCATTCCCGCTTAAGAAAAGGTAACTATTGCACCAAATATCTTTTTAATAGAAATCGCGATTTTGTTTTAAATTCGCACTTTTTCAAATAAACACCCTCTAATCAGTTTATGAAAATCGCAGATTTTTTTGCGATTTTAAAATTTGCATTTTTAAAATCGCAATCCCAAACACCCTAAAATTGTGATTTGGTTTAAAATCGTAGATTATTTTTTTAAAAACGCACCCTATATATGATTTTTCCTTTATATATATATATATAGCAAAACCCATCTTTTTTTCCCCTCTTTCTACATTTTCCATTTACATAAATGCTTTATCACTAGATCGAACACTTGCAAAAGATCTTTCTACATTTTCCTTCTTTTTATTGGGAGCAAGTGCATGCTGTCTGATTCTTTAATTTTTACATGATATTTTATTTCCTTCTATTCCTTCTGTCTATGATTGACAAACTCTCTCTCTATGAAAGGAAAAAAAAAATTAGAAAAATTTGCAGCATAAATTTTTAGATTAATCTTTTTTAAATTTTCATTAATTTTGACGTTGTCTCTAAACTTTAGCCCGGCCAACCCCAACCATAGGATTGGTTTTCGAACCACCCTACCTTTTTTTCTTTTTTTCTTTTTTTTTTTTCATTTTTTAATTATACTTTTTACAATTTCATTATAATATCCAAACATATTTTCAAATATCTGTTTCCTCAATATTCACAATTAAAAAAAAAAAAAAATACACTTATCAAGCCTAACTCTACACGAAACTCGCTCAAAGGCTGAAAATACAATATTCAAAAAAAGACCGTGTACTTGTTTTCTTTTTTAACTAAGCAGTAGTACTGTAGGCTGTCTCCTTATTTATTTATACAAAGTAAATCTAAGCAAAAAGATTTGGGGTGATATGACTGTTACGAGGGTACAAACACGTCATAATGCCTATTTGCCCCCGAAATCAAACCCTCACCACTTTATTATCTACCGAACCCACTTAATCATAGATTATCATTTAATTAACTAATTAATTTCCGACAGCAAACTTGTTTTCTCTTACATCTGTTTGCTCAGTTTTGTACACTCTTTCTCTTCTCTTTTAAGAAAGAAAAAACCATTGGTGGCTTTGTGCCTGGTTCTGCGTGAGATGTCAACATCACTCCAAACCACGACAACCTTGAAAGAGAGAGAAGCAAACAAATTATTCTTTTTCTTCTTCTTCACCTCCACAGTGCTTGTGCAAAGTAGGGTTTGTTTCAGATTTTTGGCTAAATTTGGCAAAATGCGGCTTTTTAATTATATATACTCTATTTTAGCAAAACCCATGTTTCTTTTCCTTTTTCCCCCATTTTCCATTTACAGAAATGCTTTATGATCAGTAGAACACTTGCAGAAGATCTGCAGAATCGAAAGATTTTTGTGTCTGAAGAGGTAGATAGAATTTTATCTCTCTTTTTTTTTTTTTTTTTAGGAGCAAGTGCAGTGTGATTCTTAAATTTTACAACATCCTCTCTCTCTTTCGTTTTTTTTTTTTTTTGGTAGAAAACGACCGTGGACTGATAAATTGGCTTGTTTGATGTAAAGGGTCGGATTTTCCCAGAAAATGATGAGAAAGAAAATTCCTGATCAAGAAGATTTACAGGACAAGGGCTGAGCTCTAATGGCTCTCTGTGTTTTCTCAAGGTTTCTCTCTCTCTCATGCATCTTTCTACTTATAGAAACAGGTTTTATATACTTATAACAAAAGATGTCACTGTGTATGCATTTAGATCGTTTTATTCATGCATTCTCCGATGGTTTCATCAGTTTGTGTGTGTGAGAGAGATATGGTTTGGCCAGCTGCTCAAAATAAAGAGCCATTAAGCAACAAGACTGAACATACTAGACTGATTGAAAAATATGTACTATGACGCATCAAATAAAGAAGAAAAAGTACTAAAATAAAGTGCAACAATTAATCTAGGAAAAACTCTAATTACATTTGCCCTATCGCTATAGAAAAACATAATTGGAACTCACTAAATTTATTGATAAAGTCTAATTTCACGTAATAAAGAAACTTTAGACTAACAAATCAATCAACATGGTTGTACTGTTATTTGACTAACAGATACCACCTTTAGACTTGTAATGTCAATGTGTGGAGAAAATTCAAAGTGCGTACAATCTATTATGAAGTAGTTGAGATAATCAATATTATTTTTGTTTGAGAAGAAAGAACATAATTATTCTACTCTACATGATAAACCAGTAAGAACAGAAGTAAAACAACCACATTGAGAATTAGTCAAATAATACATGCAAAATAGAGAGAATTAGTAAGTTGTTTGTTTATAAATTTATTGTCTTGTTTGGGAGAGAATTTCTTTAAAAGGCCTGAATATTTTGTTGTTCGTAATGAACAAACAAACCCGCAAGAAAACACATCCAACAAATAAACAATCACTCAAGCAACCGCTAGCACCAACAAAGGAAATTCAAATCACCCAAACGGCTAGCATCAACAAGGCAAGAAATTTATTACTTTTCACGTGCACGTCATCCACATACACCTTCATATTCCTTCCGATCAGATTTTTGAACATTTTGCTTACCCGTCTCTGGTACGTAGTCCCTGCATTTTTAAGCCCGAATAGCATGACTTTGTAGCAATACAATCCCAGATCAGCTATAAATGTGGTCTTTTCTCGGTTAGCCTCATACATATAGATTTGATTGTACCCCAAGAATGCGTCCATAAAACTAAGGAGATCATGCCTTGCTGTTGAATCGACCAAAAACCAATTCGAGAAAGCGGGAAACTGTCTTTCGAACATATCTTGTTCAAAACATAAAATCAACGTACATCCTCCATTTGGCTTTGGGCTTCTTTACCAGCACTATATTAGCAAGCCAGGTGACATACTAGGCTTCCTCAATAAATCCTACTTGGAGCAACTTCTCCACTTCATCTGCTATTGCTTGATTTCATTCGGGAGCGAAATTTCTTCTTTTTTGCTTCACAAGTCCTACTATTGGGTCAACATTCAGCTAACGAACGATTACCAAGGGATCTATTCCCGGCATATCCTTGTGAGACTATAGAACACTGCTTTATTAGTTGTGTCAGAGCATAAATTGTGTCATTAAGTCTCTTAAGAATGATTTTTGCTGGTTTCATTCTTTTGTTTATGGGGCTAACAAAGGTGTGGATAGGAAGTTGCTTTGATCCAATCTAGGTTCTATGAAAGTGAAAGTTGCAAATAATCCTTAGATGATTTGTGGGGATTTTAATGTTGTGAAGAACTTGGCTGAGAAGTGGGGCTCTAATAGGTTGAATTCTTATGAAGTGGAGTTTGGTCAGTGTTTAAATGATCTTGAGGTCTTGGATCTCAACTTTAGTGGCTGCTTTCACACTTGGACCAACAAAAGTGAGGAACCTCGGTTTGTGGCAAGGAAGCTTGATAGGGTTTTGGAAAATGAGCATTGGATGAGCTCCTTTGGCAAGACTATTGTGGAATTTCATTTTGGAGGCATTTTAGATCATTCTCCTGCTGTTATTTTAGTAGGTATTCTTCAAAGTTTTGGACCTAAACCTTTTAAATTCTATAACTATTGGCTGGAGGATAAAGGTTTCTTAGATTGGGCTAAGGAAGGCTGGAATATTCAGGTTGCTGGGGTTCCTATGTATCAGTTGTATGTGAAACTCAGATCTATGAAGGCTGTGTTGAACAAGCAAAATCTAGTTTGTTTTGGGAACTTGAAGCAGAGAGTAATGCAGGCTCGTGACAACCTTGATTTAGCTCAAAAAGATGTAATTGCTTCTTTTGGAAGGGCTGACTATTTACTTAAGGAGAGGGAGTGTCTTCATGCTTATGTTTCCATAATAGAAGATGAGGAATCTTTTTTAAAGCAAAAGGCTAGGAATCAATGGCTGCAATCAGGGGACCGGAATAACAGTTTTTTTCATCGTTCTCTCAAGGTGTAGCATGCAAAGAATACCATTACTCATTTGTGGGATGTGCAGGGTAATAAAGTGGTTGATGTGGAGCAAATCAAGCAGGTGGCTGAGAATTTTTACAAGAAGTTGTTGGGTACTAATCAGATCGACTTCAATGAGACTAAGACAGCTCATTCCTGTGGCTATTTCTGCTAGAAAGGCAGCTTTGTTGGAGAGGGAAGTTACCTCAGAAGAAATTAGAGACACGTTGTTCCACATGAAAGCAAATAAGGCCCCTGGACCTGATGGCTTTTATACTGATTTCTTCAAGTCTACTTGGTCTATTGTTGGAAAGGAGGTGGTGGCAGCCATTAAAGGTTTTTTTTGGTTCTGGTTTGCTACTTAAAGAAGTGAATGCCACTATTCTTACTTTGGTTCCTAAGAAGGTGAACCTTTCTGCTATGGGGGACTTCAAACCTATAGCTTGCTACAATGTCCTTTACAAATGTATTACCAAGATAATTTATAATATGATGTTACCTCTGTTGGGTGATTTAGTAAGCATGAATCAGTCTGCTTTTATTCCCTCTAGAAGTATCTATGAAAATGTCTTGCTGGCTCAGAAAATTGTTAGAAATTACCATAAAGGAAAAAGGGAATCCTAGATGTACTTTGAAGATTGATCTCATGAAGGCATATGATTTAGTGAACTGGGATTTCATGATTCATTGTCTATACTGTTTTGACTTTACAGCAAAATTCCTAGGTTGGATCAAGGTGTGTATTACCTCTCCTAGGTTTTCTGTATGCCTAAATGGTACTTTGGTTGAATATTTTGAAGGGAAGAAGGGGTTGAAGCAGGGTGGCCCGTTGTCTTCTTATTTGTTTGTCCTAACTATGGAGGTCTTCTCTAGGATAATGGCTGATCATACAAGTGCTATCTTAGGTTTCATGTTTCATCATAAATGCTTGAAAATGAAGCTTACTCATCTTTGCTTTGCAGATGATTTACGTTTGTTCTCTGAAGCTAGGTTGGGATCTAGTAATATCATTAAAGCTGCTTTGGCTGAGTTTGAGGAGCTTTCTGGTCTAAAGGCCAACCCTTCAAAGAGTTCTTTCTACTGTTCTGGAATTTTAGAGAGGATTAAGCAAAGTCTAATGGAAGAATTGCAGATGAAGAAGGTCATCTACCTATGAGATACCTTATTAGGGTTCCCCTCATTTCTTCTAGACTTTTTGCAGCACATTGTGAGGTATTGTTGGACAGAATTACCGCTCGCATTGATTCTTGGTTGTCTAGGAGTCTCTCTTATGCAGGCAGGCTCCAATTGCTTTCTTCTATTTTGTCTAGCCTGCAAGTCTATTGTGTAGGCATCTTTATTCTCCCCAAGAAAATTCTTAAGGCTATTGAGCAAAAGTTAAATAGGTTTCTTTGGAATGGGAAGGATGTAGGGGCTGCAAAGGCTAGTGTCTTGGACTAATGTATGTTTTCCTAAGGAGGGTGGTTTGGTTTTGAAGAGGTTAGAAGTCTGGAATCAAACCTCTATGCGTAGACATATTTGGAGCCTTTTTGCTAGTTCTGGTTCCCTTTGGGTGGCCTGGATTAAAGATAAGTTTTTGACAAAAAAGAGCTTCTGGAGTGTTGGCATCCCTCAAAATTGTTCTTGGAGCTAGAGGAAGTTACTCAAATTGAGGGATGTTGCCAAAAGTTTCTTGAGGTTTGAGGGGGGGAAAATATTCATCTATGGATGGATTTTTGGCATCCTTCTGGAATCTTGTTGCAGAAATATGGGTATAGGGCTGTTTATGATGCTCAAAGTAGTGTGGAGGCTAAACTTTCTTTTGTTATTCATAATGGGGATTGGTTATGGAGGCCAACTAGATTTGTGGCTTTGGTGGAAATACAAGCAAGGCTCCCTGAAATCAATTTTGTCCCTAGCGATAAACCTATTTGGACTGCTTCAAGGAAAGGTACCTATCTAAGTTCAAATACTTGGGAGTTTCTAAGGGAGAAAAATGAGCAGATTGGTTGGTGGAAGCTGGTTTGGTTCCCTCTTGCTATCTCTAAGCAAGCTTTTATTTTATGGCTTGTTATGAAGGATAGGCTGGTTACGGGGGATAGTTTGCTGAATTTGGGATAGAAAGGTGATGTCCAATGCTTGTTCTGAAGAAATCAAATAGAGAGCATTGACCATTTATTCTTTGAGTGCAGTTTTTGTGGTAGAATTTGGAGGTTTTTTATGCTTTGCTTTAAAGTTGCTAATCCCCCTGTGATATGGGAAGATCTTCTGCAGCTAGGATGCAGTAATTGAGGATGTAAATCACTTAAAAACCTGCTTTGTCGTCTGGTTTTGGGCTCTGCAGTGCACACTTTGTGGTACACTCGAAATGAGCTTAAGCATCCAGGTAAGCCAAACATAGAAGAGTAGATTTTAAAGAAGATCTTTGGGACGTTCGAACCAGAATTGTTGGAAGATGAATGTTTCCAAAGACTAGGGAGAATCTTGTTTTGTGTTCTTTGCAGAATTTGCCTGCAAACTTGGTTTTGTTGTAGGTTCTGCAGTTTGGTTTCTAGTCTTCTTGATAATAGAATTTAGAATGCGGATATAATATGAAATAAATGAAAGAAAGAACGACACATAGATTAAGGTGGTTCCGCATATAACCTATATCCACACATTAAAGCCCTATAGGCTACATATTTCCTTGATTTATGATCTATTTATAGAGCTTTAACATAATTTTAAATGCAAAACAAATCCCTTGAATTAAGGGTAATTAATAACAAATCAAATCAACATTAACCACAAATCAAATCCTCATTAATCAAAAGGATTTAAATCCTTAACACTTGGTTATTTCTAGTCCTCTGTGAGGACTTGTAACTGGATGTTTTGTTGGTTGGTTTTGAGTTTTGAGCTTAATGAAATTTTTTATTCATCCAAAAAAAAAAAAAAAAAAAAAAAAGGAAATCATATAGAGTACAATTTACAACTAAAAGTCTGGTTCTAACATTGAGGATGGATGAGGAGGATGGAGTACTTGAACATTTTCTAGCTTTTTTATTTTGTCAATGCAAATGATCAAGGCTTTCATGGGTGGTGTAGGAGATTGTGGAAAAGAAGGAATCCATTATTATTTGGCTTCACCCCTTTTTTCTGCTTTCTCTTCCATTTTTGCTGGGGTTAGCTCTAGAAATAGATGGTTGTTAGAGTAGAAATTAACCAGAATCTATCTAACTTAAAATTCTGGTAACTTTTCCCAGTAATTCCAAAGTTTATTATTCTTAATCAATAATAGTGGTCAAACAATTAATTGTGGATTAAAATCCATTTGTTTAGATTTCATGACAACTTCATGTAACTAGCAGGATGTTATATATTGTTCTAACTTGTGCATTTACGCACTCTATAAAGCCTCCGACCCCATGCAATTGATATGTAGATAACCTACTGGAGTGACAATCATATGGCTAATATTTACAATTCTTCTCTGTCAATTGTTCTACCAAAGGGATAAATCTAGCTTCTTATGCCGTTGTTTTGTCTATGTCACTCTAGTTGCATACATATTCACTTACTAATCATGCATATAGCTTTGAAAGTGTAAATTGTTCCCCCTTATCGAATTGCAGGATTGTTGGTAGCTAGTGATCATTGGTTGCAAAGATAATGGACATGAAATATTTATCAAACAAACCCTTAAATAAGGATCAAACTCTTCAAAGGTATAGTACAAAGTAACCGATATTTTAGTCCTCGGATTCCAGCCTTTATTTCCATATAGTACGTGTCTTAGATATGTGAAATTGTTCTGCAGATATATATTGGGTTGTTTGGCTACTGTAACTTTCTTTGGCATGAGTATTATGAAGGAGAAGAAAGATCAATCAATTCATCCTGCATTGGGATATGATGTATGCAATATATTCCACGCGGTATTATTTTTATACTTTGTGTTCGAATTAATATTTAAATTATTAAATTCATTATTTTTAATCAACTTAAATTTTTGGGATAAGTAATGAAAATTTTAATAGGTTAATGCATTTAAGGAGTTTGGAGATTTTAGCTGGACAAAAGAAAGTTTGTTTACGCAAAAATCATGTTCCTCGACCGGGTGAGTAGGGATGCAACTCCTGGGACGACAGAAGCAAAATTGTTTCTATTTTTTGAATTAGTTTCCAAGGCTTCTTAGGGTTCATTGAGGTCTTATCCTATTAACATGGAGGCTCTTGAGGGGCTGTTCCTCGTAGAATTCCTTCTATTTAATGCAAAGAATTGGCTAACGACATCTCTGAGGAGGAGATTAAATCTGCTTTGTTATCCTTAAACAACAACAAAGCTCCTAGTCTGAATGGTTTTAATGCCCATTTCTTTAAAAAGTCTTTCGTTTTAAAGGGCCAATTTCTTAGTAGGTCGGAACGTCATTGCAGTGGTGAAATCTTTCTTTTGCTCGGATAGACTACTTAGAGAGATTAAAATGTTGTGAATAGACTTGTGAGTATTGAGTCTCACATTGAGAAAATATAAAAGAAAAGAGTACTTAATATCTAAATGGTAGTTAGTCCATTAGCTTAGGCTTTTGGGTTAGAGTTGTATTAAATTATGTATATTAATGTACTCTTGGTAAAAACTCCATAATCGCTGGGATGAGTGTCTGGACGCGTCGGGTTTAGAGTTGTGTCTGCCATCCACAACTCTTGACGCGAGACACTCTTGAAAATGTAAAAAGACTTACAAGTCATGGGGAGATTGTTGTGAGTGCACTTGTGAGTGTTGAGTCCTACATTGAGAAAATATAAAAGAAAATAGTACTTAATATAACTAAGTGGACCTTAGTCCATTAGCTTAGACTTTTAGGCTAGAGCTTAGAGTTGTGTTCAATTATGTATATTAATGTATTCTAAGTAAAAACTCCGTAATCGCTTCATCTCCCAACATAAAAGTCATCCCTAATTGAAAGACTTTCAATCTATATCTTGTTGTAATACGATTTATATTTAAGTACATGGATCTAGCTTACATGCTATTAGTTTAAGCAATGGTCAATATTGAATCTCTCAAAATCTTTCTTCATTTTTTCTCTCCTATTAAAAGCTTCTAAAAGTAAGTTAACTTTAAGATTCAATCTTAACCGATGCTTACATTACAACATGCATGTTGTTATTTTAATAACAAATGTAAGCCAAATCCTTAAGTGCATAGCTTTTGCATTGTGCTTGGTGATATTGTTGGCAAGCAAGGAACAACTTCTATTAGTGGAGGGCAGATTGGGGACAGTATCCTTCTAACTAGCCCTAGGTGTGATTTGAAGGTTGATTTCATAACGACTATTATTCTATGAGATGGAATTTGTCATGGCACTTTTAAGGGTTGTTGGATTCACTTAATTAGGTTATGGGATGGTGGATTAAGTAATATATCACTACAGTTAATTAGATTCTCACTTTGTATTACTGGTGAGCTTAAGGGTTTCTTTTTTATGTAAGGACCTCTGTTTGTCTTCCCAATAAAGAGTGTAATTCAAATTTTCTCAGAATTAAAAGTTTCTAGAAAGTCATGCTACTAGGGAATTATTCTTGGTCTTGGAGAAAGATTGTTTTAATTCTTTAGCTTTATCATCTGGTGCCTATTCTGATAATGTATGTGATTTTGATGCCTATTAATTGAGTAATATTAGAAATCACTCTTATGTTCCTCTTGTGTCATTTTAAAAGTGATGTGGCCTCTAAAATTATCATTGGGTTTGTGATTAATCATTATAGAATTTTGATCAAATTGTGATTTTAAAAGCCACCCCATTCAGTGACACAAGAGTGATTTATAGAATTACTCGTATTAATATATTGACTAATAATTTGAAGTACTCTTCAAATTATCCTCTGATTTGCAGCTGCATAAGTGAGAAGTTGAATAAACAGTAAAGCTTTCTCACCATGACGGACCAATACCGCATGTTTATAGAAACCATAGCATCTGCAGCATTGTGATTGTGCTGAAGAAAACTCTATACTATGCAAAACAATTGCTTTTCTCATATATTATTTAGTCTTACATCTGTTCCCACACTTCCAATTAAAGACATTCATATCCCTCCTCACTGAACCTACGAACCCTAAACTTTTTTTTTTTTTTTTTTGTGGGTTCAAACCCTAAACTATTATCCTCTGATGTATTCTTTTGTTCAATGTCATAATGTAACCCAAAATGTATGTAATGCATGTATGGTACTTGGAATTGACGTGTAATAGATTATATATGATATGCACAGGAATTTATGTGGTTTCTTTTATGTTGATTGGGGAAGACGATTAGGTAAAAATTTATTAACAAAAGATGCAATACATTAAAAGTCAAAACTTAATAAATCCAGTGTTTAACAAAGAGTTCGTTTTATCATTAATGACATTTCTTGCATTGTGTTCCTCCCTCTCTTTTTCTCTAGTACGGCTGTTGTAAGAGCTTTTTCATGCTCAGAAAACAAAAATAAATATCAATGTACAATAGTTGTTTTAAGTCTTCTCCACAAATTCAAAATAGACTAGGATTGCATTTAATGCTCTGACTTTGTTGCTCTCCCCTGTTGATTAGGTGCGCAACACAATCAAAATCTTTTTTTTTTTTTTTTTTTGGGTAACAAACCAACGATCATTCAACAAAGAGGTTACAGAGGACAGAAAAGAAAGAAATGCAAGCTTATTTAAACCCCAAACCAGACAGATCTCAAAAAACAGGAATGAGATCATAAAGGAAAAAAAAAAAAGATACGAATGGAGTCCGAAAAAACCCTTGCTGCGATGCATACTGGTGATGAATACTACCATCGGGAGTATGAATACCCCTATCAAACGTCTAAACAGGCTTCCTAAAAAACATGGAGATTTAGATGAAAAATAACTGTGGAAAAAAGGTTCCCAAAAAGAAACCAAAGAGAAAAAGAAAAAAGATCAACTCCAATGAGTTCCATCCGGTTCGAGTTAAACAATAAGCAACACAACAAATGAAAGTTACAGAAATCTTATATTCTCCTCTTGTAGGCCGAAAGAAGATTCAATCTATTTTCACCAAAATTGACTATGGGGTGTTCCAATTATGTGCAAATCACAAAAAGTGCCCCCATCTAGCTACTTAGTGAACTACATAAATAGTATTATGTTACGTGAATACCTTTGCATACACGTAACGAAAAAGACTGTTAGGTTTTGAGGGAGCCTAAAACTTTTAGATTCGTTGAAGAGAGCCTAAAAATTTTTCAAACACAAGGTTGTGATTAATTTTTTGCTTACTTTATTCATAATATAATGGCCTTTAAATAGGCAAGCTATTACAATATTTTCTAGGGCTTAGTCATCTGCTTTTATTGGAATATAAAATAGGGTTGAGTCATCAAGACTCTTACATGGAATAAAATAAAGACAATAACAAATAAAAATAAACACAATAAAATACTCTACCGTATCGTATATTTTAATATATCATAATATTAATAATTGTTCCACATAAACTCCATTCTTGTAACATTTATTTCCCCTTGAAGACGTCATTGTCGTCAAGGACGAAATTTGTAAAGCGTGAAATAAAATCAGCCATTATCAAAGAACATCTCTTCTTTCACATGTTCCTGGTCAATTACTTTCAATCTCTCCCTTTGCTTATGGATTTGGCTCTGTTGCATGAACGGAGTTAGTTGTTGAAGATTTTCTAAAAGTTGTATCTTTTGGTATAATTCTGCCTTGAAGTCCGCCTGATGGTGTTGATGTTTGATTACTTGAGCCACCTCCAAGATTATAAACACTTGTGGCAGATAACCTTCCACAAAATCCTAAGGAAGTGCCATGTTAATTTCCATGCCTATTTCAATGTCTCCACCAGACATGTTACTTTCACCACTTGACCTTGCAGAAGATTTGGACGAGAAATTTGCTGACCAAGAGCCTCTGTTTGATCTAGCTAAAGCCATTGTAAAATCTGCCTTGTTTGGATGGACATCATAAAAAATATGAGCTTGATCGTCATAACACATAGTCGTTTGCCTATTAATAGATGTTAACCGAAGTTGACTAGGCAAGTGGGTCTGTGTAGCTATGGCCAAGGAAGGTCGTGAGGGTGTCGAATTGGGTGGTGTTTGGGGTTGTTCGCAAAGAACTCCATCCAATTTGGCATTAGCTTCTTCCATCTTCATAATCATACGTTTCACCATGTTTTGAAGTTGATCAATTTGTTGCTCCAAACGATCCATTATTTGATCTGTTATCAAACTTGGCTCTGATACCAATGTTTCATGAATACCTTTACATACACGCAACGGGATAGATTGTTAAGTTTTGAAGGAACCTAAATCCTTTAGATTCATTGAAGCGAACCTAAAACCTTTTTAAACACAAGGTTTGAATTAATTTTCTGCTTACTTTATTCATAACATAATTGCATTTAAATATGAAAACTATTACAATATTTTCTTGGGCTGAATCATCATCTCTTATTGGAATATAAATTAGAGTTGAGTCATCAAGACTCTTATCTGGAATAAAATAAAGACAATATCAATATCAAATAAAAATAAACACAGTAAAATATTCTACCGTATTATATATTTTAATATATCATGATATTAATAATTATTCTGCATAAACTTTGTTAGAATATACAGAAAATATATTATTTTCCGTATATTCGATAATTATGTTGATATCATATATTCTCTATTTATGAGTTGATTATAATCAAATCAAGAGAATTTGATTACTATACGTGTATTTAGACATTACCCTATAAATAGGAACCTTTGTATTGTAAACAAAAAAGTTAATGAGCACAATGTAACCCTTAGGGGTATTCCGAGTGGTGGATGTAGGTGTCAAACACTGAATCACCCGTAAAGTTATTTGTGTTCTAACACTAGTATTGGAGCCCAGGTTTACTAACAAGTCTTGGCCCAACAGTCCACGAGAGAAACAGGTTGTCGCTGCTTTGACCCAGGGCCTGATGTGTGAGGGAGAGATTGTTGGGGTTATCCCACATCGGCTTAGGAAGGGGCTAGTGGTCAGTTTATAAGTGTGAGGGAAAGCTTCAACTCTTGAGCTAGCTTTTGGGGTTGAGAGAGGCCCAAGATCACCTAACACTTGGTATGAGAGCCACTTTCTTGTGGCCTTCAACGTCACTAACATTTTCGAGTATTCTCTCCAATAATCTCATTATTCCGCTACATCTACCTGCCATGCTCCTCCATGCGTTATCACGCGAGCCACGAGCCGGTTAGGTTCGGTGCGCCGATTTGATAACAGCCCAAGTTGGCTCATTTTCTTTTTAGTTTTGGCCCAAGTCGGCCCTTTTTTGAAGTTTGGCTCATTGTCAGCCATGACCCATTGTCGGGCGCTTTTGGATTTTGGCCCGTCATTGGCTCCTTTTGAAGTTTGGCTCATTGTCAGCCTTAGCCCGTTGTCGGCTCCTTTTGGAGTTTGGCCCATTGTCGGCATTCACTAGGCACTTGCCACCGCTAGCCGCCCGCCAGCCTCTATCTCCTCAAGTAGTTTCCGCCATCTACGGCTAATTCTCGGTCTCCGCCACCGTCGTCATCATTGTTTAGGATTTCAAACTCAAGGTTCCAGAATATTCCACTTTGAGTTTGAGGGGGGATGTTAGAATATATTTTCTGTATATTCCATAATTATGTTGATATCATATATTCTTTATTTATGAGTTGATTATAATCAAATATTGAGATTGTAATAAAATCAATAAGATTTGATTACTATACTTGTATTTAAACATTACCATATAAATATGAACCTTTGTATTGTAGACAAAAAAGTTAATGAGTACAATATAACTCTTAGGAGTATTCCGAGTGGTAGACGTAGGTGTTTAACACCGAACCACCCTTTAAAGTTTTTTGTGTTCTTTCTCTCTCTTGCTTCCGGTCATATTTCCACATCTTCATTATTTCAACAAACTCCATTCTCGTAACACAAAACCCATCTTCTTTTCCCCTCTTTCTACATTTTCCATTTACAGAAATGCTTTATCGCTAGAACACTTGCAAAAGATCTTTCTAAATTTGTCCTTCTTATTGGGAGCAAGTGCAGTTTGGTTCTTTAATTTTTAGAAGATATTTTATTTCCTTCTATTCCTTTTTTTTTTCAATAATTGACAAACTCTTTATCTATGTGAAAAAAAAAAAAAAAACTAGAGAAATTCGCAGCATAATTTTTTAAAGAAACTTCATAAAATTGTTTTAAATTTTCACTTATTTTGACATTACCTCTAAAGTTTAGTTCGACCAACCTTAAGAGTGGTTTTCGAACCACCCCAATTTTTTTTTTCATTTTTCATTTTACTTTTTACAATTTTATTAAAATATCAAAACATATTTTCATATATTTGTTTCTTCAATATTCACAATTTTAAAAACAATAAAAAAAATACAAAAAAAATCACACCCTTATGATCAAGCCTAACTCTACACAAAACTCCCTGAAAGGCTGAAAATACAATAAGACCGTGTACTTGTTTTCTTTTTTCCCGAGCTGTACTAATGGCTGTCTCCTTAATTATTAACCTTTTATTTTTTTTATTTTTAGGGAAATTTCAAAAAGCCTCCCTGAACTTCCAGTCGTTTTGACATATCCCCCATGAATTTTCAAAAATCTCACTTAGGCTCCCTGAACTTCGGTTTTCTTTCACTTTGGACCCTTTTAACTTTTTATACACATTTTACCTTCAACCAAAACTACGTCGTTTTGGACTCCAAAGCTACACCGTTTTGGCCTTCAAAACTACATCACCACCCAACCCAAAACGAAGTCGTTTTGAGCATAACATTAAAAAAAAAAAAAAAAAAAACGAAATCGGGAGTAGCTGAGCCACCCCTTGGCCGGTCTGGGGGTGGCCGGACCACCCTCTTGGCCATGGGGGTGGTCCGGCCACCCTCAAAAGGCCAAAAAAAAAAA
>NC_081544.1:7968381-7998310 GCF_901000735.1 Corylus avellana | reverse complement strand
TTTTTTTAATTATTTATTTATTTTGCTTTACTTTTTTTTAAAAAAAATTAATGCCTAAAACGACGTCGTTTTGGGCTGGGTAGGTGTTGTAATTTTAGGACACAAAACGATGTAGTTTTGGGGAGGGTAAAATGGGTATAAAAAGTCAAATTGTTTGACTTTAACGTTAAAAATGTCCAAAGTGAGAGAAAACTAAAGTTTAGGAGGCCTAAATGAGAGTTTTAAAAATTTAGAGGAGGTATGTCAAAACGGCTGAAAGTTCAAGGAGAATTTCTGAAGTTTTTCCTTTTTTTAAGTGCCTAGGTGATATTTATTTATTTACAGTCCACAAGCATATTTCGCATTTTTTTAAAATGTATAAAATAATTGTTTACACAAAAAAGTAAATCCGAACAGAAAGATTTGGGGGTGATGATATGACTGGTACGAGGGTACAAACACGTCATAAGAGCTATTTGCACGGAAATCAAACCCTCACCATATAAAATAAATAAAATAAAATAAGTAATAACCCATAAAAAGCAGCCACTTTGGCACATTTTGCCGGAGGACCGGACTGGGAAGGAGAAAAAAATAAAATCAATTCTACTATTTATTTTAAAATTCATTCCAATATATATATATATATATATATATATATATATATTTTCATAATATCATACTTTTTTTTATTATTCAAATAAAAAAAATTACTATAAAACTTTTTTTTTTATACAAAATATTTTTACTTTTTTTCTCAAATCAATCAAATTTACTACTGTTTCGACCCACTTCCTCAAGTCCACTCTTTTGCCAAACATAGCCTTTGATTATCTATCGAACCCACTTAATCACAAATTTGGGAGTAATTCTAGATGGTTTACTTGTATCTTACTTGTGTCTCATTAAAATTTATGTGACTAATAAAATTACCATTGGACTTTTGATTGATCATTGTTGAATTTTGATCAAAAAATAAATTTTATAGCCATATCATTCTTAGTGAGACACAATTAAAACACAAGACCACCTAAAATTACTTCAGATTCTCATTTAATTAATTAATTAATTTCCGACGCCAAACTTGTTTTCTCTTACATCTGTTCGCTCTATTTTGTACACTCTCTTTCTTCTATTTTGGTGGCTTTGTGCCTGGTTCTGTGTGAGATGTCAACATCACTCCAAACCACGATAACCTTGAAAGAGAGAAAAGCAAACAAATTATTCTTCTTCTTCTTCACCTCCACAGTGCTTGTGCAAAGTAGGGTTTGTTTCAGATTCTTGGCTAAATTTGGCCAAATGCGGCTCTTTAATTATATGTACTCTTTTTTAGCAAAACCCATGTTTCTTTTTCCTTTTTCCTCCATTTTACATTTACAGAAATGCTTTATGATCAGTAGAACACTTGCAGAATTCTGCAGAATCGAAAGATTTTTGTGTGTGAAGAGGTAGATTGAATTTTATCTTGTTTTTTTTTCTTCTTTTTTTGGAAGCAAGTGCAGTGTGATTCTTAAATTTTACAAGATCTTCTCTCTCACTATAACTTTTTATTTTTTGTAGAAAACAACCGTGGACTGATAAATTGGCATGTTTGATGTAAAGGGTCGGACAATTTTTCCCAGAAAATGATGAGAAAGAAAATTCCTGATCAAGAAGATCTACAGGACAAGGGCTGAGCTCTAATGGCTCTCTGTCTTTTCCCAAGGTTTCTCTTTCTCTCTCTCTCTCACACATCTTTCTACTTATAGAAACAGGTTTTATATACATATAACAAAATATGTCATTGTGTATGCATTTAGATCGTTTTATTCATGCATTCTCCGATGGTTTCATCTGTTTGTGTGTGAGAGATAGAGATGGTACGGCCAGCTGCTAAAAAATAAAGAACCATTAAGCAACAAGCCTGATTGAAAGATATGTACTAGGGGAAAATGTAGTTTACCACGGAAGTTTCAAGAGTTTTTTAATTTTAACACCAAAGTTCAAAAATTGGCAATCTACCCTCCTGAAGTTTAAAAAATTGGCAATTTAAATCTTCTGTTACTAATTTTCGTTAAATTTGACGAAAATTTTTTAAAACAAAGCCTGAGGGTAATGATGTAATTTCATAGATTTTCGTCCATTTAGAAGGAAAAATTAAACGGAGCGTTTAAATTGTCAATTTTTGAAACTTCAGGGGGGTAGATTGCCAATTTTTGAACTTTGGGGTTAAAATGAAAAACCCCTTAAACTTCAAGGGGGTAAACTGTATTTTTCCCTATGTTCTATGACGCATCAAATAATACAAGAAAAAGTACCCAAAAAAAAAAAAAGGTGTAACAATTAATCTAGGAAAAACTCTAATTACATTTGCCCTATTGCTGTAAAAACATAATTGGAGCTCACTCCATTTATCTATAAAGTCTAATTTCACATAATAAGAATCAACCTGATTATAATTTCACATAATAAGAATCAACCTAAGCCCTCACACTAACGCGCAATTTTTAACTCACCCACCCGTTCAATGTGTGACTAACTTTCTAGAGTTCACAACTTGTTAAGCTTTTAAGAAAATTGGTATTTTAACATGATATCATAATCAAATGTTATGAGTTTGAACCTTGTCTTAATCATTCACTCTCCATTTTAATAAATATTACACGTGTTTGGCCTCTCTCCTATTGAAAGGGAGTTTGAACCCACATGTAAGAGGGAGTATTAAAGTATTGATTAAATAATTAAATATACATATTTCTATAAGGTTAAGCTTATAAAATAAGTGGTGGTTTAACTCAACTTACAATTGCCTATTAGCTTATAATTATTATTTTTTTCCCCATGTCATAGACTTGCATTTACTAATTGTAAAACTTTAATTAGGTGTTTCAATTCTTGCTCTAATGCCTAGAGATCACTGTATTTTTGCATTTCCCCTTTGTTGACAGCATTGCTATAAAGAAGTCTTCATAAAATATATAGGGTTTATTCAAACGAATGATGTGATGCAATGATTTAGGAACATATTCTGGGATTAAAATATTTGATTTAGAAGTGAAAAAAGTGTAATTTAGAAGACAAATCATTATCTTGAACCCACCGAACTGTGCCGTCTTATTGATATCCACAATTTATACGTATCCCATTATATTGTATTTTCTTGGCTAGGTTTGGTTTTGTTAATTCATTCTCCTTACCTGGTAAAATTAATCAACATTGTTGTATATACTGTTATTTGACTAACAAATAACACCTTTAGACTCGTAATGTCAATGTGTGGAGAAAATTCAAAGTGCGTACAATCTATGAAGTAGTTGAGATTATCAATATTATTTTTGTTTGAGAAGAAAGAACATAATTATTCTACTCTACATGATAAACCAGTAAGAACAGAAGTAATACAACCACATTGAGAATTAGTCAAATAATATATGCAAAATAGAGAGAATTAGTAGGTTGGTTGTTTATAAATTTATTGTCTTGTTTGGGAGAGAATTTGTTTAATAGGCCTTAATATTTAGTTGTTCGTAATGAGCAAACGAACCCACAACAAAGAAACAATCACTCAAGCAACCGCTAGCACCAACAAATTAAAGGAGATTCAAACCACCCAAACGGCTAGCATCAACAAGGCAAGAAATCAATTACTTTTCACCAGCATGTCATCCACAAACACCTCCATATTCCTCCAGATTTGATTTTTGAACATTCTGTTTATCAGTCTCTGGTACGTAGTCCCTGCATTTCTGAGCCCAAATGGCATGACTTTGAAGCAATACAATCCCTGATCAATTATAAACCAGGTCTTTTCCCAATCAATCTCGTACATATAGATTTGATTATACCTCGAGAATGTGTCCATAACTCTAAGGAGATCATGCCCTGCTGACTGCTGTTGAAGCGACAAAAAAATCAATTTGAGAAAGCAGGAAACTATCTTTCAGACATGCCTTGTTCAAATCCGTAAAATCCACGCATATCTGCCATTTGCCATTGGGCTTCTTTACCAATACTACATTTGGAAGCCAAACTGGATATGGGCTTCCTCAATAAATCCTGCTTGGAGCAACTCTTCCACTTTGTCCGCTATTACTTGATTTCGTTCGGGAGCGAAACTTTCTTCTTTTCTGCTTCACAAGTCTTACTATTGGGTCAACATTAAGCTAGTGAACAATTACCGAGGGATCTATTCCCAACATATCCTCGTGAGACCATGCAAACACATCTTTATATGCCTGGAGGAAGTTGATCAACTCCTCTCGAACTTCAGGGGTTAATTGAAAGCCTATTTTGACTTTTCTGTCCTGTTCTCCATTCAGGACTTCTTTCAGTTCTTCGACTATTCCCCATTCTGCAATTTTTATTGTTGTAGCTAATCTTCATGGATAAACTCTCCTTCCTGGTTGACTCTTCCATTGTGGTGTTATAACATCTTTGGGCTACCACTTGATCACTTTTCACTTCACCAACTACATTGTAACTTCATCTACAGGTGGTAAGTTGAGGTTATTGCTTGCAACTGGTTTAGGGAAGGTCATCCCATTTTGGCATTGTATGTCTATGGTCGATCTACTACCAGAAAATCAACCATTATAGTAGCTTAACTCAGGAGAGTCCCTGCTATCACCGAGAGGGAGATTGCTCCTACCAACTGGACCCTTTCTCCTGCAAAGCCAACTAGGAGGGACTAGACTCTATCATTTATTTCCTATTTCAATTGAATATTTCATATGTTGAGCATCACCTATTAAAAGAGAGATTGAGCCTACATATGAGGGTTTTTTTTTTTTTATTATTATTATTTTTTTTTTATATATAAGTAATATTGTATATATCAAAAAGCGTAGTGGAGTGTAACCCTAATACAAATGAAGTATACAAGAGAACACCTAATTAGGAGAAGAAAAGAGAACAAGAAAATTAAAAAAACTAATGATAACAGAGTCAACAAGCAGTTGTCTAAGTGAGAAGAGTAAAAAAGAAAAATGACGTAAGCTCCTCCAAGGTCCTCAAAGCATCTCGCATTTCTTTTCCTCTATAATCACCACATAAGGCCGAGGGGAACCATCTTCCACACAATAGCACATTAAGGATGTCCTCCCTTCCACCAACAAGCAAACAAATTCGTCATACTATTAGGCATAACCCAAGATAGCCCAAAATGATTGAAAATAAACATACCATAATGCACTGGCAATCTCACAGTGGAGGAAAAGATTATTGACGGATTCCCCATCCGATTTGCACAGGCAACATCTATTGACCACGATAAGGTGTCTCTTTCTAAGGTTGTCCAAGGTAAGACTCTTCCCTAGCTCTGCTGTCCAGATGAAAAAAGTCACTCTCGAAGGAACCTTGGTCCGCCAAATACTCTCCCAAGGGGAATGGGTAGCCTCTTTACAGACAAGGATATTATAGAAGGATCTAACATCAAATTTCCCTTTGCGAGATGGAACCCACCAAATCTTATCTTACCCTTCCCTTCTCAATCTGTGGGAATACAACAATGTATAGAAGGAAGCTAGGACATCCATCTCTGAATTGTGGACCAATCAAATGAAACTAACATTTCACTGGAGGGAACCATTCAATAAATCCAAGTTATTAGCAATATGCGCATCTTTCACACTAGCTATATTTTATAAGCCTGGAAAAAATCCTTGAGAGTCGAATGTCCACACCACACATCATCCCAGAATCTAATCTTGGACTCATCTCCTAGATCAAATCTGGTGTAGCTAGAAAACCACCACCACCCCCTGCTAATATACTTCCAAAGCCCCACCCCATGTGGCCCAAATGTATCGATGGAGCGCCACCCACCCCACTCAAAACCATACTTGGCGTCCAACACATTTCTCTACCAGGCTTTTCTCTTATGCACATAGCGCCATAGCCACTTCTCTAACGGAGCTTGATTGGACACTCTCAAGTTTTGAATCTCTAGTCCACCCTCGGAGATAGGAGAACAAACCTTGGGCTAATTGACCAGATGGTACTTAAACTCTTCGCTTATCCCACCCCATAAAATATCACATTGAAGCTTCTTTATACAGTAGCGAGCATATGAAAGAAAGACAAGAAGTAAGTAGGTAGATAGGAAAGTGTACTCTTAATAAGAGTGACCCTACCATCCTTAGAAAGATACATCATTTTCAAACTAGTCAATTTGCGTGCAATCTTTTCCACAATGTCATCCCATATGGACTTAGCCTTGAAGCAAGCCCCTAGAGTGAGGCCAAGATATTTCAACGGCAACGAGAACGTTCCACAACCCAAAAAACTAGCCAAATCACCCACATTATCCACTGTGCCTACCGGAACCAAGACTAACTTGGCCAAATTCACCTTTAGACCAGAGACCGCATACAAGTAATGCTCGAATGGAATGAATTTGATTAGAGTTTGCCCCACTAAAGACCAAAGTATCATCTGCAAACAATAAATGAGAAATGTAAACCCGCTTAGACAGTCTAGCTCCCACTAAGAAGCCCGAGATGAAACCACTGTTAATGGTAGCAATGATCATTCTGCTAAATGCCTCCATGACAATTACAAACAGAAAAGGAGACAGTGGATCACCCTGCCTCACCCCTTGAGAGCTGTTGAAGAAACCGAATAGAGTGTCGTTTATCAACATGGAGAAACGAACTAATGAAATGCAATGTGCTATCCAACAACACAATTTCTCCCAAAACCACATCACTTGAGTAAATACAATAGAAACTTCTAATCGATATGATCATAAGACTTCTCCATATCCAATTTGCAAAGCTTCCCTAGTTCACCAGATTTGATACAACTATCCAAACATTTGTTGGTAATAAGCACTGAGTCCATAATTTGCCTTCATTTGACAAAGGCTTTCTGAGGCTTCGAGATAACCCTATTCACAACCCTTATCATCCTATTGGCAAAGACTTTAGCAATAATCTTGTAAATCCCACTTACAAGACTAATAGGATGGAAGTCCTTTAGATTAGAAGCCCTGGGCACCTTCAGAGTATGAGAGATAAATCTGGCATTAAGGCTCTTTTCAAACTTATTACGAACATAGAAATCTAAAAAAACCTCCGTAATATCATGCTTAATCACTTCCCAACAATTTTGGAAGAAAATGTTGATTAAATGATTAAATTTATCTCTTCCTATCACCTTAAGGTTTTGAGACAAGTTGTGATTTAACATTATGAAACTATTAAAAAGTTCAAAGGAAATTTATTCTTGACTACAAAATTAGGGCTGATAACTTTTTACATGACTTACAAACTTGACACGAATCTAACATCAAATTAACGAATTAAAGTTGAAGGGTTTGACTCATTTAATTAAATGGATTGGGTTTACTTGACCTATATTCTTATACATCTTTCTTGATATGACTTGAACCCAACACGCGACATATAGGTTTATAGTTTTTGACACAACTCACAAACTCAAGACGAACTAAACACAAAACTAACAAATTATAATTAAAAAATCTAACTGATCCGTTTAATTAAATAAGTTAACTTATAGCCGATTCATGCAATGATATACTCATAAATCAACTCAAAATATGCCATGCAAACACTAATTACCAACTCTATACACAAAACAAAACTCACTGAAAGGCAGAAAATACAATAGTAAAAAAAAGATCGTGCACTTGTCTTCTCTTTTCCTAAGCACTAAGCGGTATATCCTGTCTCCCAATTTATTTACATTCCATTAAACATATTTCTCTCTTTTTTTTTTCTTATGTATAAAATAAAAGTTTACACAAAGTAAGTCTAAACGGAAAGATTTGGGGTTGATATGACGGGCACGAGGGTACAAACACGTCATAATGGCTATTTGCACGGAAATCAAAACTCACCATATAAAATAAAATAAAATAAATAATAACAAATAAAAACCAGCAAAATTCAATTATCTCTTGAATTAATTAATTTCCTTTACTTTCCGACACCAAACTAGTTTTCTCTTACTTCTGTTGGCTCTGTTTTGTACACTCTCTTTCTTCTCTTTTAAGAAATAACGATTGGCGGCTTTTTGTGCCTGGTTCTGTGTGAGATGTCAACATCGCTCCAAACCACGAAAACCTTGAAAGAAAGAAAAACAAAACAAATTCTGGTCCATCGTTGTCACCACTCTTTGCTTGGATTGGTATGCTTCGTTCTTCTTCTTCTTCTTCACCTCCACAGTGCTTGTGCAAAGTAGCGTTTGTTTCAGATTCCTGGAAAAATGCGGCTCTTAAGTTATACATACCTTGTTTTTTTAATAGCAAAAAACCCATCTTTTTCCTTTTTCTCTTCTCCCTCCTCTCTCTCTCTCTCTCTCTACATTTTCAATTTACAGAAATACTTTATGATCGGTAGAACACTTGCAGAATTGAAAGGATTTTGTGTCAAGAGGTAGATTGAATTTTATCTTCTTTTTTTTTTTCTCATTTTTCCCTTTTTTTTTTTTTTTTGGAGCAAGTACAGTGTGGTTCTTTAATTTTACAAAATCTTTTCTCTCTCTCTCACTCTAATTTGTTTTTAGAAAACAACTGGGGACTGATAAATTGGTTTGTTTGATGTAAAGGGTCGGACATTTTTTCCCAGAAAATGATGAGAAAGAAAGTTCCTGATCAAGAAGATCTACAGGACAAGGGCTGAGCTTTAATAGCTCTCTGTCTTTTCTGCTAATGGAAAGCTCCACCACTACGACAGCTCAAGGTTTCTCTCTCTTTCTCTCTCTCTCTCTCTTATGCATCTTTCTACTTATAGAAATAGGTTATATACTTTTAACAAAATATGTCATTGTGTATGTACTTATATCGTTTTATTCAGATCCTGCTACATACCATTTTGTGTGTGAGAGATATGGTACAGCCAGCTGCTCAAAATAAAGAACCATTAAGCAACAAGACTGAACATACTAGACTGATTCAAAGATATGTACTATGACGCATCAAATAAAGAAGAAAAAGTACAAAAAAAAAAGTGTAACAATTAATCTAGGAAAAACGCTAATTACTTTTGCCCTTTACGCTTGAAAAAAAACACAATTAGAGCTCCCTAAATTTACTTATAAAGTCTAATTTCTATAATAAAGATCCAATGTGAGACCCACCCATTTGATGTGACTAACTTTCTAGAGTCACAACTAACAATTGCCAATGTTCAAGTATTGATTAATGGTTGATTTTACATCTTTCTATCAACTTGAACTTTTAGGACAAGTGGTGATTTGATATAGTATCAACGCCATAGGTCCTAAGTTTGAACCTAATTTTGTTAATTCACCCCTAATTTAAATTAAATATTCCATGTGTTAGGACTCGTTGGGTCTCACCTCGTTTTTTTTTTGCACATGTCCATAGGAGGGAGGATGGAGGATTCGAACTAGTGACCTCCGCTTTATGAGGCATGGTTCTCAGCCGATTGAGCTACTTCTTGAGGACACCTCTTAAAAGAGAATTTGAGCCTGCACGTGAGGGGAGTTTAACTATTAATTAAATTATTAAATTTACCTCTTCTTATCAGCTTAAACTTGTAAGATAAGTGGTGATTTAACAGTTTATTATCTTATAATTTTTATTTTTTCCCCATGTCATAGACTTGCATTTACTTATTGTAAAATCAATACTTGCTCTCATGCCTACCTAGAGATCTCTGTATTTTTGCATTTCTCCTCTGTTGACAGCATTACTATAAGGATGTCTTCATAAAATATATAGGGTATATTCAAAAGAATGATGTGATGCAGTAATTTAGGTACATATTCTGGGATTAAAATATTTGATTGAGAAGTGAAAAAAAAAAAAAACGTAATTTAGAAGACAAATCCTTATCTTGAACCCACCAAACTGTGTCGTCTTATTGATATTCTCAATTTATACCTATCCCAGTATATTGTAATTAGCTTCTTGGTTAGGTTTGGTTTTGTTAATTCCTTCTCCTATGTCTTATAGTCAAATTTACCTGGTAAAATTAATCAACATGGTTGTACTGTTATTTGACTAACAAATAACACCTTAATTTAGACTTGCATTGTGAATGTGTGGAGAAAATTCAAAGTGTGTGCAATCTATGAAGTAGTTGAGATTATCAATATTATTTTTGTTTGAGAAGAAATAACAGAATTATTCTACTCTACATGCTAAACCATCAAGAACAGATCGAAGTAAAAGAACTACATTGAGAATTACTCCAATAATACATGCAAAATAGAGAGAATTAGTAAGTTCGTTGTTTATAAATTTATTGTCTTGTTTGGGATAGAATTTATTTAATGGTCCTGAATATTTCGTTGTTTGTAATGAACAAACGAATCCACAACAAAAAACACTCAACAAAGAAACAATACTCAAGCAACGGCTAGCACCAAGAAAGGAAATTCAAATCACCCAAACGGCTAGCATCAACAATCTTAAGGCATGAAATCAATTACCCAACGGCTATCTATAACATCTCAAGAAGAAAAACAGAAATTCATCTAAATCAATTATATCTTCTCTTTCCATTTTGTAACCAAAACCAACTTTTATAAACAAAGGAAACTTCCTTGTGTGGCATGCTCAAATTGAACCCTACCTTTGAGGGCATGATCTCTATGGCTTTGTTGGCACTAACACCACACCATATCTAAACACCTCCACCGTCAGCGATGGCTCCCTCACCATTGCCTCAAACCTAGACACTCTCCGATAGGCTCGACAGGATCAATTGATCCTTAGCATGATCATATCCTCCATTTCTAAGGAAAATATTGAAGAAACTCAACTCTAAGGCTTCTTATTGATAAAAACTTAATAATAATGATAAGCTATATTCTGAAGGCTATAAGCATGTACATCTAGCCCCAAACTCTTAACCCTAGTGGTAAAAGGAGATTAAGTCGGTTTTGACTTCTACGCTAGCTGTTCGGACAGAACACCTTCGTTTGGACGGTCACTAAATAACTGAAATTAAAGTACGTACAACTGGCCGTTCAAATGGAACAATCTTCCGTTCGGATAGTCCTAAAATAAAACTTTAAACTAAGTATGAAACTAAAAGATAAACATAGGCGTTTGAATGGCTATCGAACGAACGCCTCGGGTTTTAGTATGGGACTTCCGGAGGAGTGGCTTGTCCGGATGGCCTTCGTTTGAACGGCTATCGAACAGATGCCTTGGGTTTTAGTATGAGACTTCCAGAGGAGTGGCATGTCCAGACGACCTTCGAACGGGGCATCAAATGGATGCCTCTAGAATTACTATGGAGAGTTTCCGAAAGAGGCCCGTTCGGACGTGCTATCGAACGGTGGTCCCTACGACTGCTTTGACAGCCCTTGCACATGTTTGTGCTTTCGTCTTGACCCTCTGGGGTCTCTTAATGCTTACATCTGCTCGAGTCTTCCTCATGAAGTCTCAAGCGCTCCGATCTACATCATCCTCCCTAGGTTGGAGAGAATTCGTACTCGAATTCGTATCCTCATCCGAAGAGTTACATGTGAACAAAATGAGGTGCTTGACATTAAAGACATCAAATGTCTTAATGTGGCTACAAAGCTTCAACGAATAGGCATTCAGATTAATTTTTTCAACAATCTCTTCCGGACCAATCTTGCGGGCAGCCAGCTTGTTGTACTCACCGACAGGGAACCTATCTTTAGTCAAGATAGCCCACGCAAAATCCTCCTCAAATTCTAGAGCACATCGCTTCTTGTCCTCATCCGCCTTATACTTCGCCGTTGACTCTTGTAAATTATGGATGATCAACTAGTGGCCTTCGTGTAGCTAGGCAATCAAGTCCTCGGCTTTAACATGTATTCTCTTCAAGTCAGGAATAGGTGCCAAATCCAACGGAGCACTAGTATTACTCCCATAAATGATGGTGAATTGGCTAAGGCCAGTACTCCGGTTAGTTGATCGGCTAAAGGCGAACTCGGCTTAGTATAGCTTTTGATCCCATGACTTAAGATACTCCCCCACCAAGCTCCGAAGTAAGGCCCCCAATGAACGATTGACGACCTTCATTTGTCCATCCTTTTGTGGGTGGTAGGCGCTGTTGAAGTTGAGTCTTGTGTGAGACAATTGCCACAAACACCGCCAAAATTGAATAAGGAATTGCATGTCACGGTCAGAGACTATGGACAATGGCAATCCTTGGAGTCAGTATTGGAGGTCTTTTTGCATGCAATGAAATGAACCATCTTAAAGAATCTATCAACTACTACAAAGATGGAATCATTACTTTTTTGGGTCCTTGGTAAGCCCAACACGAAGTCCATGCTAACATTAGTCCATGGCCCTTCCGGAATAGGAAGTGGCATATACAATCTGGCGTTAGTAGCCATCCCCTTGAATACTTGGCATATCTGGCAGCTCCTCATACACTTCTCCACCTCCTTCCTCATACTCAGCCAATAGAACTGTTCCGCCACTAGTTGGATTGTCTTATCCCATCCCATGTGACTTTCCTTGTGACGCTTGTAGATAATCTTCAACCGTAAACTACCTTCGAGAATGCATAGTTGAGTGCTCTTGAAGACGAACCCATTATGTAGACCAAAGTCTCCCCTCACTCCAGAAGTCACATCACTAGCAATAAGACCAAAGAAGGGGTCAATTAATAGACAATGAATCTTTTAAGAGCTCAAAACCCAAGTACCTTCGTGTTCATCTTGGTCAAGAGTGTGGTCTTCCGGCTGAGGGCATCAGCCACCTTGTTCAAAGCCCTTATTTGTGTTTGGTGGCGAATGAGAATTGTTGCATGTATGCAGCCCACTTGGCATGCCGAGATGAAAGCTGATCTTGACTATTCAGATACTTCAATGCTTCATGGTCTGAGTACAAGATAAAGTCATTGTAGGCGAGGTACGATCTCCAATGCTTCAAAGACTGCAACAATGCATAAATTTTCACATCATAGGTGCTATAGTTGAGCCTTGAACCACTCAAATTTTCACTGAAGTGTGCCACTGGATTTCCTCATTGACTTAGTACCGCTCCAGTGCCTACCTTAGGCGTGTCACAATGCAACTCAAAAGGCAAGTTGAAGTTGGGAAGGACAAGCAATGAGGCCGTGGTCAGCTTGAGTTTGATCAACTCAAAGGCGATAGTGGCTGCGTCACTCCATGAGAACTTTCTTGCCTTCACACACTCCGTAATTGGCGCCACGATAGTGCTGAAATCATGAATAAAGCACCTGCAGAATGACACCAATCAATGGAAGCTTCATACCTCATATAGAGTAGTGGGAATTGGCCATTGTCTGATAGCCTCCACTTTCGACTCATCCACCGCCAACCCATCCTTTGACACCACCTAACCAAGAAAGAGAATAGAGTCTGTCATGAAGGAACACTTGGCCGATGCAGCAACGAACTTCTCCTTGCGCAACACAAGGAGTACTTCCCGCACATGTCGAAGGTGTACCTCATTGTCGGAGCTGTAGATGAGGATGTCGTCGAAATAGACTACTACAAACTTCCACGATGAAAGGGCGAAAAACCTGGTTCATCACCCGCACTAGTAGTAAAGCCTACAACCATTCACCATGTTCTCTCACTTGCCATGTTATTAGGCTGACCCATCCATCATATTGATGTTCATAATGGATTCTTGCATGGATGCCTCTCCGAAGATGTGTACATGACCTAGCTTCACGGCTTCATCCATCCTTAGTTTCTTCATCATGTATGCAAGTTACACAAGACACTATATGGTTTAAAACAAGCCCCATGTGCTTGGTACTGGAACTTAGTGATCACCTATTGGAGCTTGGATTTTTTGACTCATGCTTTGACTCTTCCTTGCTCATTTGTTGCACAAATCAACACACTACCTATGTGACACCAAATAAAATTAGGATTGTTCTGATAGCGTAGAACAATAAGCAGAAGCTATAGATCGAAGACTATAAAGAGAACGCAGATAGAGAGAAAATAACGGCTAGGGATGATAAATGACTTAGTCACACACAAGAGAGAGAGAGAGAGAGAGAGAGAGAGAATAAGTCTTAAAGACTTAAATTTTATTGATACTCCTAAATTTAATTAAGAAATAACACAAAGCATATAAGCTAAGTTTTGAGTGCTCTCTAAGCAAAACACTCGCAAAAAAAGAAAGAAAAAAAAGGAAAAATACAAAAATAACCCTGAAACATGGAGACAAAGCAAAATACTTGTAAACAAAGAAAAAAGATATAATTATAAAAATAATCCCAAAAACTTATGCCTGATTCTTGCCATTCTTGTGCTAATCTTCTTTGTCAAGATATTATTCCCCACCCATTTTCAAGCTACTAGGGCAACTCAAATCCACTATCTTCTATGGTCTGCTACTTTGTCGATCTCCATCTCAGACCCTTCAAGTATACTTTGATGTCAACTCGGCCAGCTGCCAAGATGACCAAAAATCAACAGCGCTATCTGAATCTTTCTTGGCCCCAATCTCATATCTCGATTCTCATACAAAAAACAAACAATAGCTTGCTTTAGTAGTGAATTTGATTATGGCACCCTTGTTGTTATTGTTACTTAACTCATCTGGCGTCAACCCATACTTCGAGATCTCGGCATTTTTCTCCCCCCCTCCTCCCACCTTATGCTATGACGATATCGGTGCCACGTATTTGATAGCAAATATATTCTTCCATGCACATACCAAGCACATAGAAATAAACTTTCATTTTGTTTGTGACAAGGTTGCCTCCAAAACCTTGGTCATACACTTCATTTCCAACAAAAATAATCTGGTTGACATCTTCACTAAACCGGATGTGTCTTCTCATTTCTTTCTCATGCGTACCAAGCTCAATGTCATCTGCCACTTGTCTTGTTTGTGGGGATCACTCAAGCAACGGCTAGAACCAACAAAAGAAACTCAATGGCTAGCACATCTTAACCTAAGTCAATTATGTATTCTCTTACCATTTTGTAATCACAACCAACTTGTATAAATTAACTGTAAATCAATAACATTAGTGTGAAACAAAATAAGTTGAAATCCGTGGTTCTATAGTTGGATACCATATACAGTCTCCTAAAGCAAAAAAGAAAAAGAAAAAAAAATTGATCTCCTTCACAATCTGCGTAAGTTTGTTTAGTGCTTCTAGTGTTTTTTTTTTTTTTTTTTTTTCATTATCTTCTGCATCACCACTGTAGGGAAGATCCTACTTTAATTGAATGGCATCATCACTATATCTAAAGAAAAAGAAAAACCTTTTTGCTCTATTTTATCTCCAGCACACTCAATTACACTGGAATCCAAGCTGCATTCGTCACCCACATTAAAGGAAGATTCTTCACGCACTTCAAATATTGGACAAAACAATTACTAACACTTTAATTCGTAGAATTAGGGTGTGTATAGAATTTACAACTAAAGTCTGGTTCTAACAGTTTCTACCTTTTTTATTTTGTCAATGCAAATGATCCATGAGAGAGAGTGCAGTATCATCAATTATTGAGGCTTTCATGGGTGGTACTGTAGGAGATTGTGGAAAATAAGTAATCCAGTATTTGGCTTCCCCCTTTTTTCTGATTTTTCTTTCATTTGTTCTAGGGTTAGCTCTAGAAATAGATGATTGTTGGAGTAGAAATTAACCTAACTCTGTATAAGTTACAATTCTGGTGACTTTTCCCAGTAATTCCTAAGTTTATTATATACGTTGAATCAATAATAGTGGTCAAATAATTAAAATCAATTTGGTTCGAGCACCATATTTGTTTAGATTCCATGATAACTTCATGCAACTAGCAGGATGTTCCAACCTATGCATCTAAACACTTTATAAAGCCTCGGACCCCATGCAATTGATATGTAGATAACCTACTGGAGTGACAGTCATATGGCTAATATTTTCAATTCTTCTCTACCAAAGAGATAAATATATCTTCTCATGCTTTTGTTTTGTCTATGCCCTTCTAGTAGCATGATCATTGGTTGCAAAGATAATGCACATGAAATATACAAAGTTACTCCAATATTTGATTAATGTAAAGCCCACTCTTATGCAGGAAGACTTTGGTTGATTACTGAAATTCTTTCTTCCATGCAAGTGTTCAAGGCTTCCCTTTTTATTTTTACCAAAAGAGTTATTAGTCAAGTAGATTGAGTAGATCGAGTAGATCCTCAAGTCTTTTTTACGGAAAGGAGGTTGAGATTAATTGCCTTCCCAAGAAAGAGGGTGGTCTGGATGCTAAAAACATGAAGTTGTAGAATAAATTGAAAATGTTGAAACATTTGTGGCTTTGCTCCAATAGTGGTAGCTCTATCTGGTCCAGTTGGGTTAATTCAAATCTTCTCAGAAATAAAAGTTTCTAGAAAGTCATGCTACTAGGGAATTGTTCTTGGTCTTGGAGAAAGATTTTGGATCTAAAATGCATTATTTGGGATAAGGTGTATTGGTTGATGGCCTCTAGTTGAATCTTCTTGCATTTACGCAGGCACAGGAGAGTTTGCGGGACCATGGCCTTGAGGTGTTTGTGTTTGTTGAATCTTTTTGTCTTTGTTGAGTTTCTTTAATAAACTCTTATTTATTTGTAAATAAACTACCAAGCTAAGCGGAGTGGAAATATGCAAGTTTTTGTTTTTTTTTTTTAAAAAAAAATTGCGTTTTAGATGTTAGTCTTTTTCTAGTTTGAGGCAAATCTCTTCATTGCGACACGTGGCGTTTTAAATGTTAGTCTTTTAGTGAGACACTTAAAACGTAAGGGTTTTATTTGTAATGCATTGAATTGTCTAAATGAAGAAAGCAAATGCATTTCAAATTCTCTCTTTTCATCTTCTTTTGCTTTATGTTTATATCTCAATGTGAGACAATTTAAACGTATAGGTTTTATTTGTAATATATTTAATTGTCATAATGAAGAAAACAAAAGGTTCACAAATTCTCTCTCTCTCTATTTTTCTTTTTATCTTCTCTTGCTTTCTCTTTATATTATTTGAAATTCATTTAATTGATATCTTAATGAAGAAAATAAAAGGTTCTCTTTATTTAATTTTCTTTTTATCTTCTCTTGCTTTATGTTTATTTCTCAATGTGAGACAATTAAAATGTATGGGTTTTATTTGTAATATATTTAACTGTCTTAATGAATAAAACAAAAGCTTTACAAATTCTCTCTCTCCCTCTCTCTCTCTCTCTCTTTCTTTATTTTTCTTTTTATCTTCTCTTGCTTTCTCTTTATATCTCAATGTGAGACAATTAAAATGTAGGAGTTTTATTTGGAATGCATTTAACTGATATCTTAATGGAAAAAAAAAAAAGGTTCCTAAATTCTCTCTTTCTCTCTGTTTATTTTTCTCTTTTCTTCTCTTGCTTTCTATTTATATCTCAATGTTCTTTTGTAAATTTTACACTCAATTCAAGAAAAAGACTAGAGGGAGGGAGAGTGAGAGTTTCCAATAGTTGTTTCTCAATGAAAAATTATACTACATTTCTTTTATTTCTTTTCTTTTCTTTTTTTTTTTTTTTGCTAGTACATTTATTTTCCATTATATTAGTATTGTCATTTTATATGTTTATTTTCGGTGCATATGTTCTTCCATTTTTGTTTTCGTCCCCTATATTTTTCTTTTTCTATTTTTTCTGCTTTTTACTTTCTATTTATATCAATCAATTCCGGAAAAAGACGAGAGAGAGAGAGAGAATTTTTATTCTTTTTTTCTCAATGAAAAATTATACTACTGTTATTTTCTTTCTTTATTTTTTTTTCCTATAACAGTTCTTTTCAATATTCCAATCGTTGTTTCTCAATGAAAAATTATTTACAGTTTTTTTTTTCTTTGTTTTTTGGTTTTGCTTTGCTAGAATAGTTATTTTCAATTATATTAATATTTTCATATTTTTATTTTTTTTTTTTTTATCTTTATTTCCGGTGCTTATGTTCTTCCATTTTTTGTTTTTGACCCTTATTTTTTTTTCTAATTTATATATTATTTTTTATTCAAATGATTACTTTTATTTTGTAAATTTTACATTGAATTCAAGAAATATTAATAGTGAGAGAGTTTTTTTTCGTAGAAACTCAATTTTTCCAATATATTTCACTTTCAATTTTCTAATTGTAGATTTTTTTTCTTTTTTTGTCTTTGTTTTCCTATATGTCTTAAAATTAGTTTCTTTTACTTTTATATATGTGCATGAAGGATGGTCGAAAAAAAATATATTTATTTTTCATTATATTAGTATTGTCATTTTATTTTATTTTTTTATCTTTATTTTCATGCTTATGTTCTTCCATTTTTTTTTTGTCCCTTATATTTTTTTTTTTCTTCTTTTACTTTCTATTTATATCAATCAATTCTGGAAAAAGACAAGAGAGAGATTCTATGAGAGTTTTTATTTGTTGTTTCTCAATGAAAAATTATACTACCGTTATTTTCTTTCTTTATATATATATATTTTTTCCTATAATAGTTCTTTTCAATTTTCCAATCATTGTTTCTCAATGAAAAATTATATGACTTTTTTTTTTTTTTTCTGGAACAGTTATTTTCAATTATATTAATATTTTCGTTATTTTTCGTTTTTTTATCTTTATTTCTGGTGCTTATGTTCTTCCATTTTTTTTTTTTACCCTTATTTTTTTTTCTAATTTATATATTATTTTTTATTCAAATAATTACTTTTCTTTTGTAAATTTTACATTTAATTCAGAAAATAATTGTGAGAGAGTTTATTTTCGTAGAAACTCAATTCTTCCAATATATTTCACACTCAATTTTCCGATCATAAATTTTTTTTGTCTTTGTTTTCCTATGTCTTAAAATTAGTTTCATTTACTTTTATATAAGTGAAGGATGGTTGAGAAACCCTAAGCCTTGTGAAACCTTAAGCCCTCCTCCAGAGCGTCGCCGTCTCAGGGGAGGAGGGATGCCCGTTGCCTACATCCCTCCTCCCTTCCTTGCTTCCCGATTTTTGTTTTAGGTTTGTTTCTGTTTTTGGTGTTTTCTGTTCTGTTGTGCTTGTGTTTTCTTTCGGTGGGTACTGCTTTTGGGGGTTTTCACTCAAACTCTCCCCCTCCCTGTTTGTTTGTGTGTGCTGCCGATCTCCTCTACGCTCGCTTCGCTGCTCACCGCTCGCTGTCGGGTCTTTTCACGCGCCCCTCCTGCGCCAAGCTTTTTGTGCCACCTTCC
Source organism: Corylus avellana (assembly GCF_901000735.1). Lineage (NCBI taxonomy): Eukaryota > Viridiplantae > Streptophyta > Magnoliopsida > Fagales > Betulaceae > Corylus > Corylus avellana. The sequence goes on along the minus strand of NC_081544.1, from coordinate 7,979,253 downwards.
GCGGTGGTTTTCGGCCAGCTCGCGATCGGCCTCCTCCGGCTGCCGTGACCCGCTTTGAGTGTTTTTCGCATTTATTTTCCTGTTTTGTTGTTTTTCTATTTTGTATTTCCTTTGAGTTCCCCTGTATTTGGTTTTATTTGATGTAATTTATTTTCCTGCATTAGTTTTATTGTTCTCTTTATTTCCCTGTATGGTTTTATTTATGCTTGTAATAAGGCTTTCTCCTCCTGCTTTGTTGCGCCCGGTTGCTGTCCGATATTACTGGTTCAAATCTTTGGGTTGTGGATGTGAAATTTATCCTGACTTTCGAGTCGAGGAGGACGAGTGTCGGCTTGTGGGTTTTGCTCTCAAGGCCGAAGAATAAGTATTGGCTTAGGGGTTTTGCTCTCAAGGCTGAGGAATAAGTATCGGCTTGGGGGTTTTGCTCTCAAGGCCGAGGAATAAGCGCTATATATGCATTAGATTGTGTCTGTTTGATGCAGATCTGAGTTTTCAACCTGATATTTAGTCATAAGTTAGCGGATGCTATGTTTTGGTTGATTTTGTCTGTTGTTGATGATTGTATCTTTAGCTTCGGCTATGATTTACTTCAGAGCTTTTTGCTCTGTTTGTAAGAGCTTTAGGCTCGCAACTTTTATCAATGAATGAGTATGATATGTTTCAAAAAAAAAAAAAAAAAAGTGAAGGATGGTTAAAAAAAAAAAAATCTATTGGACAAAACCTTTTCTAATATTTGTGGATTTCATTGGAACTGAGAAATATATATATAAAGAGTTCTTTTTTATTATATTAGTATTTTTCATTTGTTTTCATTATTTTTTTGTCCTTAATTTCTATTCTAATTTATATATTATTTTTCATTCAAATTTTATTAATTTTATTTAATACAAGTTAAAAAATTTCTTTTGTAAATTTAATTGACTTTTGTTATTCATTTTTGTTTTGGGGTATTCCAATATTCTTGCTACTGTTTTTTATCTCTTTCTTTTTTAAAAGAAAAATTAAACTACCGACATTCTTTTGTTTACAAAATTAGTAAACATAATTGTAATCATATATCAATATACTCATTTATTTTTAAATGCTTCTTTATTTTTGTCTGCGGTATCATTGTTAGAATATAATGAACTTTCAGGGGTTGAACTTTCTCCTCACAAACAATTTTTTTGAGAAGTGGTATCATTGTTGGAATATAATGATTAATGAATCATTTTCTATAATTGATTAATCTAGGTTTTTATTTTGAATTTGTTTTTTTTCATTATATTTCATTTTAAAGTACATATATGGGAACAAATATTTAACACGTTTCAATTTATAAGAATTTAAATTTTTAAATTTTTAAATTTATTGGATATGTGGGTTTATTCTATTAAGTAAAACTATGGTTTAAAATGATCTTATTACCATTTGTCATTTTTGGTAGCTAATTTGTTAATTAAGAGAAGAAAATAAAATTTGTTGTTGATAATCTTTTAAAGACTTTTTGACTTAATTATATATTAAAAAAAAAAAAAAACCCGGCGAGTAACGCATGCTCTAAGCTAGTACTTTTTATTGCCAAAGCTCCAAAGTTTAGACAACCCCTCTGTTTCGCCACAACAGGAAAAATGTTTCCTTCAACTTGTTCACTCTGTTTCATTCTCCATCTCTCTCTCAACTATTGGTGGCTTTTGTAGGCTTTGGGGCTCTCTGCCGTTTAAGAAGGCTTTGGGGCTCTCTCCTCTGCGATGCTGAAATAGTGATCTTCTCTGCTCTTTGAGGGCACCAGTACCACCTCAAGGTTCATTCTCCAGTGTGTGTATGATCAGAGATGGACGTCCAAATGAATGATGCATTGACACCATTTCTTTAAGTTTTTCTTCATAATGAGTATGGATGTCCAAATTAATGATGAGTTGCTCTTATTTACTTATAATCTTATAATGCAAAGAGTCACTATTTATAGAGAGGTGGACAGAATACAAAATGGTATAAGAGATAAAATATAATTCGATTTGATTACAATCCTAGAACATAAAATCAAATCTCGTAGGATAATGTAGTGGATCTATTCTATATAAAGAAGGGTCAGTCTAAGGGCAAATCTCCCCAAAATTTTTACAAATTTGCTTAAAATATACTAATTTTATAAAATTGTCCTTTCAAAATAATATTTTTGTCGCCCCAAAATAATATTTATATCCCATTTTAATTTTTTTTAGTTTTGCCCCTCCCCCTCCCCCCCAAAAAAAAAAAAATATATATATATATATATATATGTCTCCTTTTAATTATTTTTTCTAGTTTACCCTCTCTTTCAACATAAAAAAACGTAAAATACCCTATTCATTTTGTTTCCCTTCATATTCTAGTTCGCTTATAACCAGAAGCTCAATTTGGTTTGGGACTATGATTGAATATATAAAAGAAAAAGTTAAATGGTTTAGATTCTTTGAATGGCTTTTAACCAACAATCAGTTACCATTATTTGGCTCGACTCTTAACATTGTTGTTATTTGGAGCTTCAGGGAATTGTTAGAAAAAAAGAGTATACACTGAAATGTACCGTTTTTCTTCAACCCTATAGGTCATGTTTAGTTTATTTTATTAGTTATTTATACTATTAATGTGTGTTTGTGATGCCATGAGATTAAATGTAAGACTTCTATGCTCTTATTTTATATAAACATGCATATAAAGAGATTATATGTATTTATGTGCTTTTGTATTATATAAGTCTGCCCATCTCCCCAACCCAAAAAAAAAAAATCCATCCCCCCACACAATAAATCCTAGTTCCGCCCCTGTGTTAGTCCATATTAAGATCATTGAAAAAGATTAATCAAGTTTGTTTGTTTTTTTTTTTTTTTTTTCCCCTTTGTAATTGGAGACTTCGGATAGCTCAAACCATGCATTTTCAGTATCATTCAATACAGAAACTCCATCTCAACTGCATTCAACATCACAATCCACTCTATCCATTCCAGTTGATCATCAAAAATACAATATAGTAATACTAGTTGTACCTAACATTTCCTCAAACTTAGGGTTCAAAAGGTGTACAAGAATTGCAAGAGTCATAATCTGCTTGTGCATAAATGTTTTTGATTTTTCCCAATAACTAAGAGTTTGAATAGGGTGGTTTGGTTTGGACCTAACCGAAGTAGGCCATGTTAAAGTTCATTGGGTCAGGTTTGACCGATTTAGAATGGATGAGATCAATGTAAGTGTTTTAGTGGATGTCGCATGTGGGACCATAAACAGTTAAATTTAGATGGTGCGACGGCACATAAGGGTATGTGTCACTGTTATGTTGGTTGTCTCTTAAGTTTGTAGATTGGTGCCTAAGCTGATGCAATATGGTGTAGTCGGTCGTAGAAGTAATATACATCAAACTCACAACTCTTCTCAAAACTAAGCCATCCTTATTTAACTTATATACTGAATAGAGTCGTATCCTATTAAAATTAACACACAATCAAGTTAGTTTGTCGCGATTAACACACAAATGGGACTACTAACTTATTTGGATGAGTAACGCGTCTCCTCGTCTTTACTTGTTTTGAACAAGCTACCGAATGCACATTTCAGATCTCCTATGAATCCCTCTTCATTCGGACTTGTTTCAAATGGGCATCTCGAATCTCCATGTTGAACGAATGTCAAGACCAAAACTGACTAACATTCTAAATTAACAAAGCAATGTCGACCATTTTCCAATGTCCTCCCAATAGTTAAACTCTACTAGACGTACGTTACTGTCCTATAACATATTTCAAACTTTAATAAAACCTAAGACTTTATTTTAGAAATTAAAAATTCAGGAATTCAATCAAAATCAAATGGAAACTTATGGGCTATAGGGCCGTTTGGGAGTGCGATTTCAATAAGTGCGATTTTAAAAATTGCGTTTCTAAAATTGCTAATATTTAAAATCGCACATGCGTTTGGTAAAACATGTTAAAAAGTATTTTTTTATCAATTGAGTGTTTGGATAACATTAGCATATAATTGCGGTTTCATGACCAAATTCCCAATAAGGACATTTCTTTATAACAGTAAAATAACTAACATTGTCTATAAGCCTCAATTTTTAACACATATGCAAATAAAAGTATGACTTATAATTTGACATAACTTTGAGTTTTTTACTTAGGCAATTATATATTACTATATTACTTGTTTCTATATGCTTTTTTGTTTTTGTATTTTTTTTTTTTGAAACATATTCCAAACAGATATATAATAAAAAATAAAAGAACAATCCATCAAATTAAACTAGTAATGAGAGAAATTTAAAAAAAAAAAAAATTAAAAAAAAAATCACAAATTATCACTGTTTACTACCCATTATATATATATATATATCACAAACTGTTACAGTGCAATACCCATGAAAAAATAAAAATAAAAATCCATCACAAATTGTTACTGTACAGTACCTTTAAAAAAAAAAAGCCATAAAAAATCGTTACTGTGCACATCACTATGCAGTGCACAATGACCTGAGAAAAATCATCATCTTAGTCACTCTACAGTATATTTTTTTTAAAGAAAAAGCCTCGCACGCTTACTGTACACGCAATATCACATTACTGTGCGTGTACAGTGATCTATCATTGCATACTATGATGGATTGCAGATCACTATGCATGCACGGTAATCTAAATAAAATTTTGAAAAAAAAAATCACAACTTTACTATGTAGAAATGGTGGAAGAACATAAACGCATATATAAAAAGGCATAGTAATCATACAAACCACATAAAATAACACTGAATACTAAACAGTGAAAAGTTTTACAAAAGCAAATGAGTTATATGGAGAGAAAGAAAATATTAAGGTGAGATTATTACTTGGTAGAGGGCAGAGAGATGGACAACAGTGACGCACACTGCTTCAGGGCGGAGAAAGGATGAACGAGACAGAGAGGATGAAGAAAAAAAAGAAAGGAAAAGAAGGGTTTTAATATATTTAAGATGGGTATTCTTGGTATTTTTTTCATTCCCGCTCAAAAAAATGTAACTATTGCACCAAATATCTTTTTAATAGAAATCGCGATTTTGTTTTAAATTCACACTTTTTCAAATAAGCACCCTCTAATCAGTTTATGGAAATCGCAGATTTTTTTGCGATTTTAAAATTTGCATTTTTAAAATCGCAATTCTAAACACCCTAAAATTGCGATTTGATTTAAAATCATAGATTATTTTTTAAAAAACACACTCCCAAACGCACCCTATATATGATTTTTCCTTTATATATATATATATATATATATATATATATATATAGCAAAACCCATCTTTTTTTCCCCTCTTTCTACATTTTCCATTTACATAAATGCTTTATCACTAGATCGAACACTTGCAAAAGATCTTTCTACATTTTTCCTTCTTTTTATTGGGAGCAAGTGCTGTCTGATTCTTTAATTTTTACATGATATTTTATTTCTTTCTATTCTTTCTGTCTATGATTGACAAACCCTCTCTCTATGAAAGGAAAAAAAAAAAAAAAAATTAGAAAAATTTGCAGCATAAATTTTTAGATTAATCTTTTTAAATTTTCATTAATTTTGACGTTGTCTCTAAACTTTAGCCCGGCCAACCCCAACCATAGGATTGGTTTTCGAACCACCCTACCTTCTTTTTTTTTTTTTTCATTTTTTAATTATACTTTTTACAATTTCATTATAATATCCAAACATATTTTCAAATATCTGTTTCCTCAATATTCACAATTAAAAGAAAAAAAAAGAAATACACTTATCAAGCCTAACTCTACACGAAACTCGCTCAAAGGCTGAAAATACAATATTCAAAAAAAGACCGTGTACTTGTTTTCTTTTTTAACTAAGCAGTAGTACTGTAGGCTGTCTCCTTATTTATTTATACAAAGTAAATCTAAGCAAAAAGATTTGGGGTGATATGACTGTTACGAGGGTACAAACACGTCATAATGCCTATTTGCCCCCGAAATCAAACCCTCACCACCATTTAAAATAAATAAAATAAAATAAGTAATAACCCATAAAAACCAGCCACTTTATTATCTACCGAACCCACTTAATCACAGATTATCATTTAATTAACTAATTAATTTCCGACAGCAAACTTGTTTTCTCTTACATCTGTTTGCTCAGTTTTGTACACTCTTTCTCTTCTCTTTTAAGAAAGAAAAAACCATTGGTGGCTTTGTGCCTGGTTCTGCGTGAGATGTCAACATCACTCCAAACCACGACAACCTTGAAAGAGAGAGAAGCAAACAAATTATTCTTCTTCTTCTTCTTCACCTCCACAGTGCTTGTGCAAAGTAGGGTTTGTTTCAGATTTTTGGCTAAATTTGGCAAAATGCGGCTTTTTAATTATATATACTCTATTTTAGCAAAACCCATGTTTCTTTTCCTTTTTCCCCCATTTTCCATTTACAGAAATGCTTTATGATCAGTAGAACACTTGCAGAAGATCTGCAGAATCGAAAGATTTTTGTGTCTGAAGAGGTAGATAGAATTTTATCTCTTTTTCTTTTTTTTTTGTTTTTTTTTTGGGAGCAAGTGCAGTGTGATTCTTAAATTTTACAACATCCTCTCTCTCTTTCGTTTTATTTATTTTTTTTTTTGGTAGAAAACGACCGTGGACTGATAAATTGGCTTGTTTGATTTAAAGGGTCGGATTTTCCCAGAAAATGATGAGAGAAAATTCCTGATCAAGAAGATTTACAGGACAAGGGCTGAGCTCTAATGGCTCTCTATGTTTTCTCAAGGTTTCTCTCTCTCTCATGCATCTTTCTACTTATAGAAACAGGTTTTATATACTTATAACAAAAGATGTCACTGTGTATGCATTTAGATCGTTTTATTCATGCATTCTCCGATGGTTTCATCAGTTTGTGTGTGTGAGAGAGATATGGTTTGGCCAGCTGCTCAAAATAAAGAACCATTAAGCAACAAACATACTAGACTGATTGAAAAATATGTACTATGACGCATCAAATAAAGAAGAAAAAGTACTAAAATAAAGTGCAACAATTAATCTAGGAAAAACTCTAATTACATTTGCCCTATCGCTATAGAAAAACATAATTGGAACTCACTAAATTTATTGATAAAGTCTAATTTCACGTAATAAAGAAACTTTAGACTAACAAATCAATCAACATGGTTGTACTGTTATTTGACTAACAGATACCACCTTTAGACTTGTAATGTCAATGTGTGGAGAAAATTCAAAGTGCGTACAATCTATTATGAAGTAGTTGAGATAATCAATATTATTTTTGTTTGAGAAGAAAGAACATAATTATTCTACTCTACATGATAAACCAGTAAGAACAGAAGTAAAACAACCACATTGAGAATTAGTCAAATAATACATGCAAAATAGAGAGAATTAGTAAGTTGTTTGTTTATAAATTTATTGTCTTGTTTGGGAGAGAATTTCTTTAAAAGGCCTGAATATTTTGTTGTTCGTAATGAACAAACAAACCCGCAAGAAAACACACCCAACAAATAAACAATCACTCAAGCAACCGCTAGCACCAACAAAGGAAATTCAAATCACCCAAACGGCTAGCATCAACAAGGCAAGAAATTTATTACTTTTCACGTGCACGTCATCCACATACACCTTCATATTCCTTCCGATCAGATTTTTGAACATTTTGCTTACCCGTCTCTGGTACGTAGTCCCTGCATTTTTTAGCCCGAATAGCATGACTTTGTAGCAATACAATCGCAGATCAGTTATAAATGTGGTCTTTTCTCGGTTAGCCTCATACATATAGATTTGATTGTACCCCAAGAATGCGTCCATAAAACTAAGGAGATCATGCCTTGCTGTTGAATCGACCAAAAACCAATTCGAGAAAGCGGGAAACTGTCTTTCGAACATATCTTGTTCAAAACATAAAATCAACGTACATCCTCCATTTGGCTTTGGGCTTCTTTACCAGCACTATATTAGCAAGCCAGGTGACATACTAGGCTTCCTCAATAAATCCTACTTGGAGCAACTTCTCCACTTCATCTGCTATTGCTTGATTTCATTCGGGAGCGAAATTTCTTCTTTTTTGCTTCACAAGTCCTACTATTGGGTCAACATTCAGCTAACGAACGATTACCAAGGGATCTATTCCCGGCATATCCTTGTGAGACTATAGAACACTGCTTTATTAGTTGTGTCAGAGCATAAATTGTGTCATTAAGTCTCTTAAGAATGATTTTTGCTGGTTTCATTCTTTTGTTTATGGGGCTAACAAAGGTGTGGATAGGAAGTTGCTTTGATCCAATCTAGGTTCTATGAAAGTGAAAGTTGCAAATAATCCTTAGATGATTTGTGGGGATTTTAATGTTGTGAAGAACTTGGCTGAGAAGTGGGGCTCTAATAGGTTGAATTCTTATGAAGTGGAGTTTGGTCAGTGTTTAAATGATCTTGAGGTCTTGGATCTCAACTTTAGTGGCTGCTTTCACACTTGGACCAACAAAAGTGAGGAACCTCGGTTTGTGGCAAGGAAGCTTGATAGGGTTTTGGAAAATGAGCATTGGATGAGCTCCTTTGGCAAGACTATTGTGGAATTTCATTTTGGAGGCATTTTAGATCATTCTCCTGCTGTTATTTTAGTAGGTATTCTTCAAAGTTTTGGACCTAAACCTTTTAAATTCTATAACTATTGGCTGGAGGATAAAGGTTTCTTAGATTGGGCTAAGGAAGGCTGGAATATTCAGGTTGCTGGGGTTCCTATGTATCAGTTGTATGTGAAACTCAGATCTATGAAGGCTGTGTTGAACAAGCAAAATCTAGTTTGTTTTGGGAACTTGAAGCAGAGAGTAATGCAGGCTCGTGACAACCTTGATTTAGCTCAAAAAGATGTAATTGCTTCTTTTGGAAGGGCTGACTATTTACTTAAGGAGAGGGAGTGTCTTCATGCTTATGTTTCCATAATAGAAGATGAGGAATCTTTTTTAAAGCAAAAGGCTAGGAATCAATGGCTGCAATCAGGGGACCGGAATAACAGTTTTTTTCATCGTTCTCTCAAGGTGTAGCATGCAAAGAATACCATTACTCATTTGTGGGATGTGCAGGGTAATAAAGTGGTTGATGTGGAGCAAATCAAGCAGGTGGCTGAGAATTTTTACAAGAAGTTGTTGGGTACTAATCAGATCGACTTCAATGAGACTAAGACAGCTCATTCCTGTGGCTATTTCTGCTAGAAAGGCAGCTTTGTTGGAGAGGGAAGTTACCTCAGAAGAAATTAGAGACACGTTGTTCCACATGAAAGCAAATAAGGCCCCTGGACCTGATGGCTTTTATACTGATTTCTTCAAGTCTACTTGGTCTATTGTTGGAAAGGAGGTGGTGGCAGCCATTAAAGGTTTTTTTTGGTTCTGGTTTGCTACTTAAAGAAGTGAATGCCACTATTCTTACTTTGGTTCCTAAGAAGGTGAACCTTTCTGCTATGGGGGACTTCAAACCTATAGCTTGCTACAATGTCCTTTACAAATGTATTACCAAGATAATTTATAATATGATGTTACCTCTGTTGGGTGATTTAGTAAGCATGAATCAGTCTGCTTTTATTCCCTCTAGAAGTATCTATGAAAATGTCTTGCTGGCTCAGAAAATTGTTAGAAATTACCATAAAGGAAAAAGGGAATCCTAGATGTACTTTGAAGATTGATCTCATGAAGGCATATGATTTAGTGAACTGGGATTTCATGATTCATTGTCTATACTGTTTTGACTTTACAGCAAAATTCCTAGGTTGGATCAAGGTGTGTATTACCTCTCCTAGGTTTTCTGTATGCCTAAATGGTACTTTGGTTGAATATTTTGAAGGGAAGAAGGGGTTGAAGCAGGGTGGCCCGTTGTCTTCTTATTTGTTTGTCCTAACTATGGAGGTCTTCTCTAGGATAATGGCTGATCATACAAGTGCTATCTTAGGTTTCATGTTTCATCATAAATGCTTGAAAATGAAGCTTACTCATCTTTGCTTTGCAGATGATTTACGTTTGTTCTCTGAAGCTAGGTTGGGATCTAGTAATATCATTAAAGCTGCTTTGGCTGAGTTTGAGGAGCTTTCTGGTCTAAAGGCCAACCCTTCAAAGAGTTCTTTCTACTGTTCTGGAATTTTAGAGAGGATTAAGCAAAGTCTAATGGAAGAATTGCAGATGAAGAAGGTCATCTACCTATGAGATACCTTATTAGGGTTCCCCTCATTTCTTCTAGACTTTTTGCAGCACATTGTGAGGTATTGTTGGACAGAATTACCGCTCGCATTGATTCTTGGTTGTCTAGGAGTCTCTCTTATGCAGGCAGGCTCCAATTGCTTTCTTCTATTTTGTCTAGCTTGCAAGTCTATTGTGTAGGCATCTTTATTCTCCCCAAGAAAATTGTTAAGGCTATTGAGCAAAAGTTAAATAGGTTTCTTTGGAATGGGAAGGATGTAGGGGCTGCAAAGGCTAGTGTCTTGGACTAATGTATGTTTTCCTAAGGAGGGTGGTTTGGTTTTGAAGAGGTTAGAAGTCTGGAATCAAACCTCTATGCGTAGTAGACATATTTGGAGCCTTTTTGCTAGTTCTGGTTCCCTTTGGGTGGCCTGGATTAAAGATAAGTTTTTGACAAAAAAGAGCTTCTGGAGTGTTGGCATCCCTCAAAATTGTTCTTGGAGCTAGAGGAAGTTACTCAAATTGAGGGATGTTGCCAAAAGATTCTTGAGGTTTGAGGGGGGGAAAATATTCATCTATGGATGGATTTTTGGCATCCTTCTGGAATCTTGTTGCAGAAATATGGGTATAGGGCTGTTTATGATGCTCAAAGTAGTGTGGAGGCTAAACTTTCTTTTGTTATTCATAATGGGGATTGGTTATGGAGGCCAACTAGATTTGTGGCTTT
>NC_081544.1:7963443-7968281 GCF_901000735.1 Corylus avellana | reverse complement strand
TTCAAAGCCCTTATTTGTGTTTGAAGGCGAATGAGAATTGTTGCACGTATGCAGCCCACTTGGCATGCCGAGATGAAAGCTGATCTTGACTATTCAGATACTTCAATGCTTCATGGTCTGAGTACAAGATAAAGTCATTGTAAGCGAGGTATGATCTCCAATGCTTCAAAGACTGCAACAATGCATAAATTTTCATATCATAGGTGCTATAGTTGAGCCTTGAACCACTCAAATTTTCATTGAAGTGTGCCACTGGATTTCCTCATTGACTTAGTACCGCTCCAGTGCCTACCTTAGGTGTGTCACAATGCAACTCAAAAGGCAAGTTGAAGTCGGGAAGGACAAGCAATGAGGCCGTGGTCAGCTTGAGTTTGATCAACTCAAGGCGATAGTGGCTGCGTCACTCCATGAGAACTTTCTTGCCTTCACACACTCCGTAATTGGGGCCACGATAGTGCTGAAATCATGAATAAAGCACCTGCAGAATGACACCAATCAATGGAAGCTTCGTACCTCATATAGAGTAGTGGGAATTGACCATTGTCTGACAGCCTCCACTTTCGACTCATCCACCGCCAACCCATCCTTTGACACCACCTAACCAAGAAAGAGAATAGAGTCTGTCATGAAGGAACACTTGGCCGATGCCGCAAAGAACTTCTCCTTGCGCAACACAAGGAGTACTTCCCGCACATGTCGAAGGTGTACCTCATTGTCGGAGCTGTAGATGAGGATGTCGTCGAAATAGACTACTACAAACTTCCCGATGAAAGGGCGAAAAACCTGGTTCATCACCCGCACTAGTAGTAAAGCCTACAACCATTCACCATGTTCTCTCACTTGCCATGTTATTAGGTTGACCCATCCATCAGATTGATATTTATAATGCATTCCTGCATTGATGCCTCTCCGAAGATGTGTACATGACCTAGCTTCACGGCTTCATCCATCCTTAGTTTCTTCATCATGTATGCAAGTTACACAAGACACTATATGGTTTAAAACAAGCCCCATGTGCTTGGTACTCGAACTTAGTGATCACCTATTGGAGCTTGGATTTTTTGGCTCATGCTTTGACTCTTCCTTGCTCATTTGTTGCACAAATCAACACACTACCTATGTGACACCAAATAAAATCAGGATTGTTCTGATAGCGTAGGACAATAAGCAAAAGCTATAGATCGAAGACTATAAAGAGAACACAGGAAGAGAGAAAATAACGGCTAGGGATGATAAATGACTTAGTCACACACAAGAGAGAGAGAGAGAGAGAGAGAGAGAGAGAGAATAAGTCTTAAAGACTTCAATTTTATTGATACTCCTAAATTTAATTAAGAAATAACACAAAGCATATAAGCTAAGTTTTGAGTGCTCTCTAAGCAAAACACTTGCGAAAAAAGAAAGAAAAAAAAGGAAAAATACAAAAATAACCCTGAAACATGGAGACAAAGCAAAATACTTGTAGACAAAGAAAAAAATAGAATTATAAAAATAATCTCAAAAACTTATGCCTGATTCTTGCCATTCTTGTGCAATCTTCTTTGTCAAGATATTATTCCCCACCCATTTTCAAGCTACTGGGGCAACTCAAATCCACTATCTTCTATGGTCTGCTACTTTGTCGATCTCCATCTCAGACCCTTCAAGTATACTTTGATGTCAACTCGGCCGGCTACCAAGATGACCAAAAATCAACAGCGCTATCTGAATCTTTATTGGCCCCAATCTCATATCTCGATTCTCATACAAAAAACAAACAATAGCCTGCTTTAGTAGTGAATTTGATTATGGCACCCTTGTTATTGTTACTTAACTCATCTGCCTTCAACCCATACTTCGAGATCTCGGCATTTTTCTCCCTCCTCCTCCCACCTTATGCTATGACGATATCGGTGCCACGTATTTGATAGCAAATATATTCTTCCATGCACATACCAAGCACATAGAAATAAACTTTCATTTTGTTTGTGACAAGGTTGCCTCCAAAACCTTGGTCATACAATTCATTTCCAACAAAAATAATCTGGTTGACATCTTCACTAAACCGGATGTGTCTTCTCATTTCTTTCTCATGCGTACCAAGCTCAATGTCATCTGCCACTTGTCTTGTTTGTGGGGATCACTCAAGCAACGGCTAGAACCAACAAAAGAAACTCAGCGGCTAGCACATCTTGACCTAAGTCAATTATGTATTCTCTTACCATTTTGTAATCACAACCAACTTGTATAAATTAACTGTAAATCAATAACATTAGTGTGCAACAAAATAAGTTGAAATCCGTGGTTCTATAGTTGGATAACATATACAGTCTCCTAAAGCAAAAAAGAAAAAGAAAAAAAATTGATCTCCTTCACAATCTGCGTAAGTTTGTTTAGTGCTTCTAGTGTTTTTTTTTTTTTTTTTTCAATATCTTCTGCATCACCACTGTAGGGAAGATCCTACTTTAATTGAATGGCATCATCACTATATCTAAAGAAAAAGAAAAACCTTTTTGCTCTATTTTATCTCCAGCACACTCGATTACACTGGAGTCGTCACCCACATTAAAGGAAGATTCTTCACGCACTTCAAATACTGGACAAAACAATTACTAACACTTTAATTCGTAGAATTAGGGTGTGTATAGAATTTACAACTAAAGTCTGGTTCTAACAGTTGCTACCTTTTTTATTTTGTCGATGCAAATGATCCATGAGAGAGGGTGCAGTATCATCAATTATTGAGGCTTTCATGGGTGGTACTGTAGGAGATTGTGGAAAATAAGTAATCCAGTATTTGGCTTCCCCCCTTTTTCTGCTTTTTCTTTCATTTGTTCTAGGGTTAGCTCTAGAAATAGATGATTGTTGGAGTAGAAATTAACCTAACTCTGTATAAGTTACAATTCTGGTGACTTTTCCCAGTAATTCCTAAGTTTATTATATATGTTGAATCAATAATTGTGGTCACATAATTAAAATCAATTTGGTTCGAGCACCATATTTGTTTAGATTCCATGATAACTTCATGCAACTAGCAGGATGTTCCAACCTATGCATCTAAACACTTTATAAAGCCTCGGACCCAATGCAATTGATATGTAGATAACCTACTGGAGTGACAGTCATATGGCTAATATTTACAATTCTTCTCTACCAAAGAGATAAATATATCTTCTCATGCTTTTGTTTTGTCTATGCCCTTCTAGTAGCATGATCATTGGTTGCAAAGATAATGCACATGAAATATACAAAGTTACTCCAATATTTGATTAATGTAAAGCCCACTCTTATGCAGGAAGACTTTGGTTGATAACTGAAATTCTTTCTTCCATGCAAGTGTTCAAGGCTTCCCTTTTTATTCTTACCAAAGGAGTTATTAGTCAAGTAGATTGAGTAGATCGAGTAGATCCTCAAGTCTTTTTTATGGAAAGGAGGTTGAGATTAATTGCCTTCCCAAGAAAGAGGGTGGTCTGGATGCTAAAAACATGAAGTTGTAGAATAAATTGAAAATGTTGAAACATTTGTGGCTTTGCTCCAATAGTGGTAGCTCTATCCGGTCCAGTTGGGTTAATTCAAATCTTCTCAGAAATAAAAGTTTCTAGAAAGTCATGCTACTAGGAAATTGTTCTTGGTCTTGGAGAAAGATTTTGGATCTAAAATGCATTATTTGGGATAAGGTGTATTGGTTGATGGCCTCTAGTTGAATCTTCTTGCATTTACGCAGGCACAGGAGAGTTTGCGGGACCATGGCCTTGAGGTGTTTGTGTTTGTTGAATCTTTTTGTCTTTGTTGAGTTTCTTTAATAAACTCTTATTTATTTGTAAATAAACTACCAAGCTAAGCAGAGTGGAAATATGCAAGTTTTTGTTTTTGTGTTTTTTTTTTTTTTTAAAAAAAAAAATGACGTTTTAGATGTTAGTCTTTTTCTAGTTTGAGGCAAATCTCTTCATTGCGACACGTGGCGTTTTAGATGTTAGTCTTTTAGATGTTAGTCATTTGTAATGCATTGAATTGTCTAAATGAAGAAAGCAAAAGCATTTCAAATTTTCTCTTTTCATCTTCTTTTGCTTTATGTTTATATCTCAATGTGAGACAATTTAAACGTATAGGTTTTATTTGTAATATATTTAATTGTAATAATGAAGAAAACAAAAGGTTCACAAATTCTCTCTCTCTCTCTCTCTCTCTCTCTCTCTATTTTTCTTTTTATCTTCTCATGCTTTCTCTTTATATTATTTGAAATGCATTTAATTGATATCTTAATGAAGAAAATAAAAGGTTCTCTTTATTTAATTTTCTTTTTATCTTCTCTTGCTTTATGTTTATATCTCAATGTGAGACAATTAAAACGTATGGGTTTTATTTGTAATATATTTAACTGTCTTAATGAAGAAAACAAAAGGTTTACAAATTCTCTCTCTCCCTCTCTCTCTTTATTTTTCTTTTTATTTTCTCTTGCTTTTTCTTTATATCTCAATGTGAGACAATTAAAATGTAGGAGTTTTATTTGGAATGCATTTAACTGATATCTTAATAGAAAAAACAAAAGGTTCCTAAATTCTCTCTTTCTCTCTATTTATTTTTCTCTTTTCTTCTCTTGCTTTCTATTTATATCTCAATATTCTTTTGTAAATTTCACACTTAATTCAAGAAAAAGACGAGAGGGAGGGAGAGTGAGAGTTTCCAATAGTTGTTTCTCAATGAAAAATTATACTACATTTCTTTTATTTCTTTTATTTTTTTTGGTAAAGTCCACATACCCTCCTCAAATTATCACCCAATCGACAATGTCCCCCCCAAACTTTCAATTGTGATAATGTCCCCTCCAAACTACCAAAACATTATCAATGTCCCCCCCC
>NC_081544.1:7943583-7963343 GCF_901000735.1 Corylus avellana | reverse complement strand
TGTTTCAACTGGGGTATTCACAGAGTTGCAGCCATCCATCTTGAATTTCTCTAAAATATCCTTCATATACTTCTTTTGGGATATGAAAATTCCACCCTGTTGTTGCTTCACTTCAATACCAAGGAAGTAGGACATCAACCCGTTGTCTGTCATCTCAAACTCCTTAAACATTGATTGCTTGAATTCCTTGAACATTTCACCACTATTTCCTGTATATAGGAGATCATCAACATATAGGCAAATGATTAGAAATTCACCACGATGGTTTTTCTTCATATAAACAGCATGCTCATATGGACATTTCGTGAAGCCATTATGATGAAGGTAATTATCAATGCGTGCGTTCCAAGCTCTTGGTGCCTGCTTTAAGCCATATAATGCCTTTTTAAGGCGGTACACCTTGCTTTCTTCTCCTTCCATTATGAAGCCTTCCGGTTGTTGTACATACACCTCTTCTTCAAGGATGCCATTAAGAAAAGCTGACTTGACATCAAGTTGGTATATCTTCCAATTGTGATGAGCCGCAAGTGCGATCAATAATCTCACTGTGTCAAGTCTCGCAACTGGTGCAAAGACCTCTTCATAGTCGATGCCATACTTTTGTTTGTAGCCTTTAGCTACAAGTCTTGCCTTGTATCGAGAAACTTCACCTTCTGCAGTGCGTTTGATCTTGTACACCCACTTGACACCAATAGCCTTATGGTTTGATGGGAGTGTTGTCAACTCCCAAGTGTCATTCTTTTGAATAGCATGTATCTCCTCCTCCATTGCGGATCTCCAACAATCTTCTTCAACGGCTTCTTGAAAGGTAAGAGGCTCATGATCAGCATATAGGCAGAAAAGATTAGTCTCTCCATCTTCTGTTTGCTCATAGATTTCCCTGAGACTTCTCATCTTACTTTGATTTGTGGAGGATCTGCTGCTGCTACCTCCCATAGAAGATGTAGAGTCCCTCTGTGCTGCGGACGGTGTGGTAGGCTGAGAAGATGGTGGGGTACTTGGTGGAGCTTCTGTTGAGAGCTCTTCAGGCTCCTCTAACACTTGTTGTTCTTTGGCCTTCTCTTCATCGCTCCAGCTCCACACACTTTCTTCATCAAAGATAATGTCTCTACTAACCACTAATTTCTTTGTTAGTGGGTTGTAGAGCTTGTATGCTTTCGACTCTTCACTATATCCGAGAAAGATACATTTTTCACCACGATCATCAAGCTTCTTCCTCTTGGATTGGGAACTTGAGAATATGCAACACACCCAAAGATTCTTAGGTGTGCAACACTTGGCTTGTGGCCGCTCCATGCCTCTTGAGGTGTCATATTCTTGACACTTTTGGTAGGACATCGGTTGAGTAGATAAGATGAGCACGCCACAGCTTCTGCCCAGAATTGTTTTGGCAGCCCTTTCTCCTTGAGCATAGTTCTGGTCATATTAAGAATGGTACGGTTCTTTCTTTCGGCAATCCCGTTTTGCTGTGGTGTGTAAGCAGCAGTCAACTGATGCTTTATGCCTTGTTCCCTGCAATACTTATCAAATTCTTTTGAGGTGTATTCTCCACCTCGGTCAGAACGAAGAGTTACAAGCTTATGGCCACTTTGATTTTCAACAAGGGCTTTGAAGTTCTTGAATACAATAAAGGCAGCTGATTTTTCTTTAAGAAAATATACCCAAAGTTTTCTGCTAAAGTCATCGATGAAGGTAATAAAGTATCTATTACCTCCCAAAGACATGGGCTCTATTGGTCCACATATGTCGGTATGAACCAGTTGCAATGGTGATGTTGCTCTCCAAGATTTGCTGCTGGGAAAAGGAAGTCGTGGCTGCTTGCCAAGTATACATCCTTCACAAACGTTGCTTGGTGGCTTGATCACTGGTAACCCATGCACCATGCCAAATGAAGATAATAGCTTTAGACCGCTGAAATGTAGATGGCCAAAGCGAAGATGCCACTTCCATGACTCACTTTCCTTGAGTCCATAGAAGCACTTCTCAGACTTTGTGTTAAGATGTAACGGGAACATGCGATTCTTGGTCATTGGAACACGAGCCACAATTCCTCCACACGTATCTCTCAAAATGAGAGAGTAGTTCTCCATATGTATGGTGTACCCCTTCTCGAGCAGCTGCCCAATACTAAGAATATTGCTTTTCATGTTAGGCACATAATAAACATCAGAAATGTACCCTTTCTTACCATCATTTTGATAGATTTTTATCTTCCCTTTGCCTTCAACTGAGAGTTTGGTGGAGTCTCCCAAGTTCACTTTTCTACGAACTCCTTCTGTGAGTTCAACGAACAGATCTTTCTTCCCACACATATGATTGCTTGCGCCAGAATCGAGGTACCAAACCTCATCTTGTGAATCTGAAACATCATGAGCGAGAAGTAAAATAGAATCACTACGAACCTCATGTGTTGCTTCTGCAACATTTGCTTGTTCATCATCTTTGTGCCAACAATCCGAGGCATAGTGTCCAAACTTCTTGCAGTTGTAGCATTGGATATTCTTGGAGTTTCCACGTCCATATGTGGATCTTCCTCTTCCTCGATAGCCTCCTCGTCCTCGACCTCTGAAGCTTTGAGTCTCCTGTTGACTTTGACGTGGTTGTTGGAAAATACCACGCCCTCGGCCTCTACCACGACCACAGTAGGAGCTGAATTTGCCTTGATCATTTAGAGTCAGTTTTGACTCTAGTGCTTGTTCTAATACACTAGAACTAGCATTCTTCTGCATCCTTTGCTCATGTACTTGTAATGAACCCAACAACTCCTCAATTGTTAGCTTCTCCAAGTCCTTAGACTCTTCGATAGCTACAACTACATGTTCAAATTTAGAGGAAAGGGATCGAAGTACCTTTTCGACGACTCGGATGTCATCGACCTTCTCATTGTTTCTTTTCAAACCATTCACGATTACCAGCAATCGTGAGAAATAATCGGACACCGATTCTCCATCCTTCATGTGAAGAGCCTCGAACTCGCCCCGTAATGATTGGAGACGGACCCGTTTCACCCGTTCGTCTCCTTTGAAGATGGAAGCTAGAATCTCCCATGCTTGTTTACTTGTCATTGCTTCGGCAACTTTCTCGAAGGTAGACTCGTCCAATGCTTGATAGAGTAGAAACAAGGCCTTTTTATCCTTCTTCCTTTGTTCCTTAAGAGTCTTCTTCTCATCTGCTGTGTATTCAGCTTCCTCCTCCTCAGTGGGTTCCGAAAATCCGTCGGTAATGACTTCCCACAGATCTTGAAACCCAAACAGGGCTCTCATTTGGATAGACCATGACCCATAGTTATCTTTTGATAATCTAGGGATTTGTTGCTGGACTATGTTGGAACCCATTTCTAGAAAGGACAAAATGGGAATTGGCACAACTGGGCTCTGATACCAATTTGAAGGGAAAAAAAAAATACTAGTTTACAAACTAGTTACCTTTCTATTTCTCTCTCTCTCTCTCTCTTTTATTACTAAAGACAAATAGCAAAATTAGACTAGAGAAGAGTGGAGGAAATCTTCTTCGTATTTCACTTGTATATCGAAAATACATCTTACGAAGCCTATAAATAGAGGCATTCAAAGACTAACTTACAAGGCTTTTACTTCTCCTTATTTATTGTAATAAATAACAAAAACTCATCTCTAAGTTAAGACTTCAGTTGAGAATTAAATAAACACATGAGTTTAGAAAAATTAAAAGCCCTTATTAATTAAAAGAACTTAATAACTTCTACCATTTAGAAAAAACTCTCTTGCGTTTTGATTTGTTTAGTTTCCAACAGAAGTATGGATTGAAGCCAGATGTGTTAAGTAACAATAACAACAAGGGTGCCATAATCAAATTCACTACTAAAGCAGGCTATTGTTTGTTTTTTGTATGAGAATCGAGATATGAGATTGGGGCCAAGAAAGATTCAGCTAGCGCTGTTGATTTTTGGTCATCTTGGCTGCCGGCCGAATTGACATCAAAGTATACTTGAAGGGTCTGAGATGGAGATCGACAGAGTAGCAGACCATAGAAGATAGTGGATTTCAGTTACCCCAATAGCTTGAAAATGGGTGGGGAATAATATCTTGACAAAAAAGATTAGCAAAAGAATGGCAAGAATCATGCATAAGTTTTTGGGATTATTTTTATAATTATATCTTTTTTCTTTGTCAACAAGTATTTTTCTTTGTCTCCATGTTTCAGGGTTATTTTTGTATTTTCCTCTTTTTTTTTTTCTTTTTTTGCAAGTGTTTTGCTTAGAGAGCACTCAAAACTTAACATATATGCTTTGTGTTATTTCTTAATTAAATTTAGGAGTTATTTCTTAATTAAATTTAGGAGTATCAATAAAATTTAAGTCTTTAAGACTTATTCTCTCTCTCTCTCTCTCTCTCTCTCTCTCTCTTTTGTGTGTGACTAAGTCATTTATCATCCCTAGTCGTTATTTTCTCTCTTCCTGCGTTCTCTTTATAGTCTTCGATCTATAGCTTTTGCTTATTGTCCTACGCTATCAGAACAATCTTGATTTTATTCGGTGTCACATAGGTAGTGTGTTGATTTGTGCAACAAATGAGCAAGGAAGAGTCAAAGCATGAGCCAAAAAATCCAAGCTCCAATAGGTGATCACTAAGTTCGAGTACCAAGCACATGGGGCTTGTTTTAAACCATATAGTGTCTTGTGTAACTTGCATACATGATGAAGAAACTAAGGATGGATGAAGCCGTGAAGCTAGGTCATGTACACATCTTCGGGGAGGCATCCATGCAAGAATGCATTATGAACATCAATCTGATGGATGGTCAGCCTAATAACATGGCAAGTGAGAGAACATGGTGAATGGTTGTAGGCTTTACTACTGGTGTGGGTGATGAACCAGGTTTTTCACCCTTTCGTCGGGAAGTTTGTAGTAGTCTATTTCGACGACATCCTCATCTACAGCTCCGACAATGAGGTACACCTTCGACATGTACGGGAAGTACTCCTTATGTTGCGCAAGGAGAAGTTCTTTGCTACACTGGCCAAGTGTTCCTTCATGACAGACTCTATTCTCTTTCTTGGTTAGGTGGTGTCGAAGGATGGGTTGGCAGTGGATGAGTCGAAAGTGGAGGTTGTCAGACAATGGCCAATTCCCACTACTCTACATGGGGTACGAAGCTTCCATTGATTGGTGTCATTCTACAGGTGCTTTATTCATGATTTCAGCACTATTATGGCGCCAATTACGGAGTGTGTGAAGGCAGGAAAGTTCTCATGGAGTGACGCAGCTACTATCGCCTTTGAGTTGATCAAACTCAAGCTAACCACAGCCTCATTGCTTGTCCTTCCCGACTTCAACTTGCCGTTTGATTTGCATTGTGACGTGCCCAAGGTAGGCACTGGAGCGGTACTAAGTCAATGAGGAAAGCCGGTGGCACACTTCAGTGAAAATTTAAGTGGTTCAAGGCTCAACTATAGCAACTATGATGTGGAAATTTATGCATTGTTGCAGTCTTTGAAGCATTGGAGATCGTACCTCGCCTGCAGTGACTTTATCTTGTACTCGGACCATGAAACATTGAAGTATCTGAATAGTCAAGATCAGCTTTCATCTCGACATGCCAAGTGGGCTGCATACCATCAAAAATTCTCATTCACATTCAAACACAAATCAGGGGCTTTGAACAAGGTGGCCGACGCCCTCAGCGGGAAGACCACACTCTTGACCACGATGAACATGAAAGTACTTGGTTTTGAGCTCTTAAAAGATTCATTGTCTATTAATTGACCCGTTCTTTGGTCTTATTGCTAGTGATGTGACTTTTGGAGTGAGGGGAGACTTTGGTCTGCATAATGGGTTCGTCTTCAAGAGCACTCAACTATGCATTCTCGAAGGCAATTTACGGTTGAAGATTATCTGCAAGCATCACAAGGAAAGTCACATGGGATGGGATAAGACGATCCAACTAGTGGTGGAACAGTTCTATTGGCCAAGTATGAGGAAGGAGGTGGAGAAGTGTATGAAGAGCTGCCAGATATGTCAAGTATCCAAGGGGACGGCTACTTATGCCGGATTGTATATGCCACTTCCTATTTCCGAAGGGCCATGGACCAACGTCAGCATGGACTTCGTGTTGGGCTTACCAAGGACCCAAAAGAGTAATGATTCAATCTTTGTGGTAGTTGATAGATTCTCTAAGATGGTTAATTTCATTGCATGCAAAAAGACCTCCGATACCGACTCCAAGGGTTGCCATTGTCCATAGTCTCCGACCATGACACATGGTTCCTTAGTCAATTTTGACGGTGTTTATGGCTATTGTCTCACACAAGACTCGACTTCAGCAGCGCCTACCACCCACAAACGGACGGACAAACGCAGGTCGTCAATCATTCATTGGGGGCCTTACGTCAGAGCTTGGTGCGGGAGTATCTTAAGTCATGGGATCAAAAGCTATACTAAGCCGAGTTCATCTTTAGCCGGTCAACTAACTGGAGTATTGGCCTTAGCCCATTCACCATCATTTATGGGAGTAATACTCGTGCTCCATTGGATTTGGCACCTATTCCTGACTTGAAGAGAATACATGTTAAAGTCGAGGACTTAATTGCCTAGATACAAGAAGGCCACCAGTTGACCATCCACAATTTACAAGAGTCAAGGGCGAAGTATAAGGCGGATGAGGACAAGAAGCGATGTGCTCTATAATTTGAGGAGGATTTTGTGTGGGCTGTCTTGACTCAATATAGGTTCCCTGTCAGTGAGTACAACAAGCTGGCTGCCCACAAGATTGGTCTGGTAGAGATTAATGAAAAAATTAATCCGAATGCCTATCGGTTGAAGCTTCGTAGCTACATAAGACATCTGATGTCTTTAATGTCAAGCACCTCATTCTGTTCACATGTGACTCTTTGGATGAGGATACGAATTTGAGGACGAATTCTCTCCAACCTAGGGAGGATGATGTAGATTGGAGCGCTTGGGACTTCATGAGGAAAACCCAAGTAGATGTAAGCATGAAGGGACCCCAGAGGGTCAAGACAAGAGCACAGAGACGTGCAGAAGGGCTGTCAAAGCAGTCGCAGAGACCACCATTCAATAGCTTGTCCGAACGGGCCTCTTTCGGAAACTCTCCATAGTAATTCCAGAGGCATCCATTCGATGCTCCGTTCGAAGGCCGTCCAAACATGCCACTCCTCCAGAAGTCCCATACTAAAACCTGAGTCATCCGTTCGATACCCGTTCGAGCACCTAAATCAAATCTATAATTGATTGAGAAAAGTCCTCGTTTATAATTGATCATGGATTGAATTGCTTCAAAGTCATGTCATTCGAGCTCAGAAATGCAGGGACTAAGTACCAAAGATTGATAAACAGAATGTTCAAAAACCAAATCTGGAGGAATATGGAGGTGTTTGTGGATGACATGCTAGTGAAAAGTAATTGATTTCTTGCCTTGTGATGCTAGCCGTTTGGGTGGTTTGAATCTCCTTTGTTGGTGCTAGCGGTTGCTTGCGTGATTGTTTCTTTGTTGTGGGTTCGTTTTCTTCTGGGTCTGTTTGCTCATTACGAACAACTAAATATTAAGGCCTATTAAACAAATTCTCTCCCAAACAAGACAATAAATTTATAAACAACCAACCTACTAATTCTCTCTATTTTGCATATATTATTTGACTAATTCTCAATGTGGTTGTATTACTTCTGTTCTTACTGGTCTATCATGTAGAGTAGAATAATTATGTTCTTTCTTCTCAAACAAAAATAATATTGATAATCTCAACTACTTCATAGATTGTACGCACTTTGAATTTTCTCCGCAAATTGACATTACGAGTCTAAAGGTGTTATTTGTTAGTCAAATAACAGTATATACAACAATGTTGATTGATTTTACCAGGTAAGGAGAATGAATTAACAAAACCAAACCTAGCCAAGAAAATACAATATAATGGGATACGTATAAATTGTGGATATCAATAAGACGGCACAGTTCGGTGGGTTCAAGATAATGATTTGTCCTCTAAATTACGCTTTTTTCACTTCTAAATCAAATATTTTAATCCCAGAATATGTTCCTAAATTATTGCATCACATCATTCGTTTGAATATACCCTATATATTTTATGAAGACTTCTTTATAGCAATGCTGTCAACAAAGGGGAAATGCAAAAATACAGTGATCTCTAGGCATTAGAGCAAGAATTGAAACACCTAATTAAAGTTTTACAATAAGTAAATGCAAGTCTATGACATGGGGAAAAAAATAATAATTATAAGCTAATAGGCAATTGTAAGTTGAGTTCAATCACCACTTATTTTATAAGATTAAGCTTATACAAAGATGTATATTTAATCATTTAATCATTACTTTAATACTCCCTCTTATGTGTGGGTTCAAACTCCCTTTCAATTGGAGAGAGGCCAAACACGTGTAATATTTATTAAAATTGAGAGTAAATGATTAAGACAAGGTTCAAACTCATAACATTTGATTATGATATCATGTTAAAATACCAATTTTCTTAAAAGCTTAACAAGTTGTGAACTCTAGAAAGTTAGTCACACATTGAACGGGTGGGTGAGTTAAAAATTGCGCGTCAGTGTGAGGGCTCAGGTTGATTCTTATTATGTGAAATTATACTCAGTTTGATTCTTATTATGTGAAATTAGACTTTATAGATAAATGGAGTGAGCTCCAATTATGTTTTTAGAGCAATAGGGCAAATGTAATTAGAGTTTTTCCTAGATTAATTGTTACACTTTTTTTTTTTTTTTTGGTACTTTTTCTTGTATTATTTGATGCATCATAGTAGATAGGGGAAAATGCAGTTTGCTCTCCTGAAGTTTCAGGAGTTTTTCAATTTTAACCCCAAAGTTCAAAAATTTGCAATCTACCCTACCCCCTTAAGTTTCAAAAATTAGCAATTTAAACCCTCCGTTTAATTTTTCCGTCTAAATGGACGAAAATTTATGAAATTACATCATTACCCTCAGGCTTTTTTTAAAAACATTTCCGTCCAATTTAACGGAAATTAGTAACAGAAAGTTTAAATTGCCAATTTTTGAAACTTCAGGGGAGTAGATTACCAATTTTTGAACTTTGGGATTAAAATTGAAAAACTCCTGAAACTTCAGGGGTAAACTGCATTTTCCCCTCGTACATATCTTTCAATCAGGCTTGTTGCTTAATGGTTCTTTATTTTTTAGCAGCTGGCCGTACCATCTCTATCTCTCACACACAAACTGATGAAACCATCGGAGAATGGATGAATAAAACGATCTAAATGCATACACAATGACATATTTTGTTATATGTATATAAAACCTGTTTCTATAAGTAGAAAGATGTGTGAGAGAGAGAGAGAAAGAGAAACCTTGGGAAAAGACAGAGAGCCATTAGAGCTCAGCCCTTGTCCTGTAGATCTTCTTGATCAGGAATTTTCTTTCTCATCATTTTCTGGGAAAAATTGTCCGACCCTTTACATCAAACATGCCAATTTATCAGTCCACGGTTGTTTTCTACAAAAAATAAAAAGTTATAGAGAGAGAGAGAGAGAGAGAGAGAGAAGATCTTGTAAAATTTAAGAATCACACTGCACTTGCTCCCAAAAAAAGAAGAAAAAAAAACAAGATAAAATTCAATCTCCCTCTTCACACACAAAAATCTTTCGATTCTGCAGAATTCTGCAAGTGTTCTAGTGATCATAAAGCATTTCTGTAAATGTAAAATGGAGGAAAAACGAAAAAGAAACATGGGTTTTGCTAAAAAAGAGTACATATAATTAAAGAGCCGCATTTTGCCAAATTTAGCCAAGAATCTGAAACAAACCCTACTTTGCACAAGCACTGTGGAGGTGAAGAAGAAGAAGAATAATTTGTTTGCTTTTCTCTCTTTCAAGGTTATCGTGGTTTGGAGTGATGTTGACATCTCACACAGAACCAGGCACAAAGCCACCAATGGTTTTTTCTTAAAAGAGAAGAAAGAGAGTGTACAAAATAGAGCGAACAGATGTAAGAGAAAACAAGTTTGGCGTCGGAAATTAATTAATTAATTAAATGAGAATCTGAAGTAATTTTAGGTGGTATTGTGTTCTACTTGTGTCTCACTAAGAATGATGTTGCTATAAAATTTATCCTTTGAACAAAATTTAATAATAATTAATCACAAGTCCAATAGTAATTTTATTAGTCACATAAATTTTAGTGAGACACAAGTAAGACACAAGTAAATCACCTAGAATTACTCGCGAATTTGTGATTAAGTGGGTTCGATAGATAATCAAAGGCTATGTTTGGTAAAAGAGTGAACTTAAGGAAGTGGGTCGAAACAGTAGTAAATTTGATTGATTTGAGAAAAAGGGTAAGAATATTTTGTATAAAAAATAAAAAATAAAAAATTTTATAGTAATTTTTTTTATTTGAATAATAAAAAAAAGTATGATATTATGAAAATATATATATATATATATATATATATATATATATATTGTAATGGATTTTAAAATAAATAGTAGAATTGATTTTTAATTTTTTTTCTCCTTCCCAGTCCGGTCCTCCGGCAAAATGTGCCAAAGTGGCTGCTTTTTATGGGTTATTACTTATTTTATTTTATTTATTTTATATGGCGAGGGTTTGATTTCCGTGCAAATAGCTCTTATGCTTATGACGTGTTTGTACCCTCGTACCAGTCATATCACCCCCAAATCTTTCTGTTTGGATTTACTTTTTTGTGTAAACAATTATTTTATACATTGAAAAAAAATGCTTTGTGGACTGTAAATAAATAAATATCACTTAGACACTTAAAAAAAAAGGTTAATAATTAAGGAGACAGCCATTAGTACAGCTCGGGAAAAAAGAAAACAAGTACACGGCCTTTTTTTTGAATATTGTATTTTCAGCCTTTCAGGGAGTTTTGTGTAGAGTTAGGCTTGATAAGTGTGTGATTTTTTTTTGTATTTTTTTTTTATTGTTTTTAAAATTGTGAATATTGAAGAAACAAATATATGAAAATATGTTTTGATATTTTAATGAAATTGTAAAAAGTAAAATGAAAAATGAATAAAAAAAAAAAAAAAAAAAAAAATTGGGGTGGTTCGGAAACCACTCTTAAGGTTGGTCGAACTAAACTTTAGAGGTAATGTCAAAATAAGTGAAAATTTAAAACAACTTTATGAAGTTTCTCCAAAAAATTATGCTGCGAATTTCTCTAGCTTTTTTTGTTTTTTTTGTTTTCACATAGATAAAGAGTTTGTCAATTATTGAAAAAAAGGAATAGAAGGAAATAAAATATCTTCTAAAAATTAAAGAACCAGACTGCACTTGCTCCCAATAACAAGAAGGACAAATTTAGAAAGATCTTTTGCAAGTGTTCTAGTGATAAAGCATTTCTGTAAATGGAAAATGTAGAAAGAGGGGAAAAGAAGATGGGTTTTGCGTTACGAGAATGAAGTTTGTTGAAAAAATGAAGATGCGAAAATATAATCGGAAGCAAGAGAAAGAAATAATACAAAAAACTTTATGGGTGGTTCGGTGTTAGACACCTACGCCTATCACTTGGAATACTCTTAAGAGTTACATTGTGCTCATTAACTTTTTTGTCTACAATACAAAGGTCCCTATTTATATGGTAATGTTTAGGTACAAGTATAGTAATCAAATCTCATTGATTTTATTACAATCTCAATATTTGATTACAATCAGCTCATAAATAAATAATATATGATATCAACATAATTACGGAATATATAGAAAATATATTCTAACATCTCCCCTCAAACTCAATGTGGAATATTCTTGAACCTTGAGTTTGAAATCCTAAACAATGATGACGGCGGTGGCGGAGACCGAGAACGAGCCGTAGATGGTGGAAACTACTTGAGGAGATAGAGGTTGGTGGGCGGCTAGTGGTGGCAGGTGCCTAGTGAATGCTGACAATGGGCCAAACTCCAAAAGGGGCCGACAACGGGCCAAGACTAACAATGAGCCAAACTTTAAAAGGAGCCAGCGATGTGCCAAAATCCAAAAGCGGCCGACAACGGGTCAGGGCTGACAATGAGCCAAACTTCAAAAAGGAGCCGACAATGGGCCAGGGCGGACTTGGGCCAAAACTAAAAAGAAAATGAGCCAACTTGGGCGGTTATCAAATCGGCGCACCAAACCTAACTGGCGCATGGCGCGCGTGATGACGCATGGAGGAGCATGGCAGATAGATGTAGCGGAATAATGAGATTATTTGAGAGAATACCCGAAAATGTTAGTGACGTTGAAGACCACAAGAAAGTGGCTCTCATACCAAGTGTTAGGTGGTCTTGGGCCTTTCTCAACCCTAAAAGCTAGTTCAAGAGTTGAGGCTTTCCCTCACACTTATAAACTGATCACCAGCCCCTTCCTCAGCCAATGTGAGATAACCCCAACAATCTTTCCCTCACACATCAAGCCCTGGGTCGAAGTAGCGACAACCTGTTTCTCTCGTGGACTGTTGAGCCAAAACTTGTTGGTAAACCTGGGCTCTAATACCAGTGTTAGAACACAAATAACTTTACGGGTGATTTGGTGTTAGACACCTATATCCACCACTCAGAATACCCCTAAGTCTTACATTGTGCTCATTAATTTTTTTGTTTACAACACAAAGGTTCCTATTTATAGGGTAATGTCTAAATACATGTATAGTAATCAAATTCCCTTGATTTGATTACAATTAGCCCATAAATAGAGAATATATGATATCAACATAATTATCGAATATACGAAAAATAATATATTTTCTGTATATTCTAACAAAGTTTATGCGGAACAATTATTAATATCATGATATATTAAAATATATAATACGGTAGAATATTTTACTGTGTTTATTTTTATTTGATATTGATATTGTCTTTATTTTATTCCAGGTAAGAGTCTATGACTCAACTCTAATTTATATTCCAATAAGAGCTGATGATTCAGCCTTTAAAAATATTAAAATATATGATACGGTAGAATATTTTACTGTGTTTATTTTTATTTTATATTGATATTGTTTTTATTTTATTCCAGGTAAGAGTCTTGATGACTCAACTCTAATTTATATTCCAAAAAGAGCTGATGATTCAGTCCTAGAAAATATTAAAATATATGATACGGTAGAATATTTTACAGTGTTTATTTTTATTTGATATTGATATTGTCTTTATTTTATTTCAAGTAAGAGTCTTGATGACTCAACTCTAATTTATATTACAATAAGAGCTGATGATTCAGCCCTAAAAAATATTGCAATAGTTTTCATATTTAAAGGTCATTATGTTATGAATAAAGTAAGCAGAAAATTAATCCAAACCTTGTGCTTAAAAAGGTTTTAGGTTCGCTTCAACAAATCTAAAAGATTTAAGTTCCTTCAAAAGCTAACAATCTATTCCGTTGCGTGTATGTAAAGGTATTCATGAAACATTGGTATCAGAGCCAAGTTTGATAACAGATCAAATAATGGATCGTTTGGAGCAACAAATTGATCAACTTCAAAACATGGTGAAATGTATGATTATGAAGATGGAAGAAGCTAATGCCAAATTGGATGGAGTTCTTTGCGAACAACCCCAAACACCACCCCATTCGACACCTTCACGACCTTCCTTGGCCATAGCTACACAGACCCACTTGCCTAGTCAACTTCGGTTAACATCTATTAATCGGCAAACGACTATGTGTTATGACGATCAAGCTCATATTTTTGATGATGTCCATCCAAACGAGCCAGATTTTACAATGGCTTTAGCTAGATCAAACAGAGGCTCTTGGTCAGCAAATTTCTCATCCAAATCTTCTGCAAGGCCTAGTGGTGAAAGTAACATGTCTGGTGGAGACAACGAAATAGGCATGGAAATTAACATGGCACTTTCTTAGGATTTTGTGGAAGGTTATCTGCCACAAGTATTTCTGATATTGGAGGTGGCTCATGTAATCAAACATCAACACCATCAGGCGGACTTCAAGGCAGAATTATACCAAAAGATACAACTTTTAGAAAATCTTCAACAACTAACTCCGTTCATGCAACAGAGCCAAATCCATAAGCAAAGAGAGAGATTGAAAGTAATTGACCAAGAACATGTGGAAGAAGAGATGTTCTTTGATAATGGCTGATTTTATATCACGCTTTACAAATTTCGTCCTTGAGGACAATGACGTCTTCAAGGGAAAATAAATGTTACAAGAATGGAGTTTATGTGGAACAATTATTAATATTATGATATATTAAAATATACGATTCGGTAGAGTATTTTATTGTGTTTATTTTTATTTGCTAGTCTTTTTTTTATTCCATGTAAGAGTCTTGATGACTCAACCCTATTTTATATTCCAATAAGAGCTGATGTCTAAGCCCTAGAAAATATTGTAATAGCTTGCCTATTTAAAGGCCATTATGTTATGAATAAAGTAAGCAGAAAATTAATCAAAACCTTGTGTTTGAAAAGGTTTTAAGCTCCTTTCAACAAATCTAAAGGGTTTAGATTCCCTCAAAATCTAACAATGTATTCCATTACGTGTATGTAAAGGTATTCACATAACCTAATACTATTTATGTCGTTCACTAAGTAGCTAGATGGGGGCACTTTTTGTGATTTGCACATAATTGGAACACCCCATAGTCAATTTTGGTGAAAATATCTTCTTTCAACCTACAAGAGGAGAATATAAGATTTCTGTAACTTTATGTTGTTGTGTTGCTTATTGTTTAACTCGAACTAGATGGAACTCATTGAAGTTGATCTTTTTTCTTTTTCTCTTTGGTTTCTTTTTGGAAACCTTTTTTCCACAGTTACTTTTCATCTAAATCTCCATGTTTTTTAGGAAGCCTGTTTACATGTTTGATAGGGGTATTCGTACTCCCGATGGTAGTATTCATCACCAGTATGCGCCGCAGCAAGGATTTTCTTGGACTGCATTCGTATCTTTTTTTTTTTTCCTTTATGATCTCATTCCTGTTTTTGAGATCTGTCCGGTTTGGGGTTTAATTAAGTAAGCTTGCATTTCTTTCTTTTCTGTTTACATGTTTGAATGAACGTTGGTTTGTTACCCAAAAAAAAAAAAAAAAAGAAAAAGGATTTTGATTGTGTTGCGCACCTAATCAACAGCGGAGAGCAACAAAGTCAGAGCATTAAATGCAATCCTAGTCTACTTTGAATTTGTGGAGAAGACTTAAAACAACTATTGTACATTGATATTTATTTTTGTTTTCTGAGTATGAAAAAGCTCTTACAACAACCGTACTAGAGAAAAAGAGAGGGAGGAACACAATGCAAGAAATGTCATTAATGATAAAATGAACTCTTTGTTAAACACTGGATTTATTAAGTTTTGACTTTTAATGTACTGCATCTTTTGTAAATAAATTTTTACCTAATCGTCTTCCCCAATCAACATAAAAGAAACCACATAAATTCCTGTGCATATCATATATAATCTATTACACATCAATTCCAAGTACCATACATGCATTACATACATTTTGGGTTACATTATGACATTGAACAAAAGAATACATCAGAGGATAAAAGTTTAGGGTTTGAACCCACAAAAAAAAAGAAAAAAGTTTAGGGTTTGTAGGTTCAGTGAGGAGGGATATGAATGTCTTTAATTGGAAGTGTGGGAACAAATGTAAGACTAAATAATATATGAGAAAAGCAATTGTTTTGCATAGTATAGAGTTTTCTTGAGCACAATCACAATGTTGCAGATGCTATGGTTTCTATAAACATGTGGTATTGGTCCGTCATGGTGAGAAAGCTTTACTATTTGTTCAACTTCTCACTTATGCAGCTTCAAATCAGAGGATAATTTGAAGAGTACTTCAAATTATTAGTCAATATATTAATACGAGTAATTCTATAAATCACTCTTGTGTCACTGAATGGAGTGGCTTTTAAAATCACAATTTGATCAAAATTCTATAATGATTAATCACAAGCCCAATGATAATTTTAGAGGCCACATCACTTTTAAAGTGACATAAGAGGAACACAAGAGTAATTTATAATATTATTCTATTAATAGGCATCAAAATCACATACATTATCAGAATAGGCACCAGATGGTAAAGCTAAAGAATTAAAACAATCTTTCTCCAAGACCAAGAATAATTCCCTAGTAGCATAACTTTCTACAAACTTTTAATTCTGAGAAGATTTGAATTACACTCTTTATTGGGAAGACAAACAGAGGTCCTTACATAAAAAAGAATCCCTTAAGCTCACCAGTAATACAAAGTGAGAATCTAATTAAGTGTAGTGATATATTACTTAATCCACCATCCCATAACCTAATTAAGTGAATCCAACAACCCTTAAAAGTGCCATGACAAATTCCATCTCATAGAATAATAGTCTTTATGAAATCAACCTTCAAATCACACCTAGGGCTAGTTAGAAGGATAGTGTCCCCAATCTGCCTTCCACTAATAAAAGTTGTTCCTTGCTTTCCAACAATATCACCAAGCACAATGCAAAAGCTATGCACTTAAGGATTTGGCTTACATCCTGTTATTAAAATAACAAAAAGCATGTTGTAATGTAAGCAACGATTAAGATTGAATCTTAAAGTTAACTTATTTTTAGAAGCTTTTAATAGGAGAGAGAAAATGAAGAAAGATTTTGAGAGATTCAATCTTGACTATTGCTTAAACTAACAGAATGTAAGCAAGATCCATGTACTTAAATATAAATCGTATTACAACAAGATATAGATTGAGAGTCTTTCAATTAGGGATGACTTTTATGTTGGGAGATGAAGCGATTATAGAGCTTTTACCTAGAGAACATTAATATACATAATTGAACACAACTCTAAGCTCTAGCCTAAAAGTCTAAACTAATGGGCTAAGGTCCACTTAGTTATATTAAGTACTATTTTCTTTTATATTTTCTCAATGTGAGACTCAACACTCACAAGTGCATTCACAACAATCTCCCCATCGCTTGTGAGTCTTTTTACATTTTCAAGAGTGTCTCGCGTCAAGAGTTGTAGATGGCAGACACAACTCTAAACCCGACGCGTCCAGACACTCATCTCAGCGATTATGGAGTTTTTACCAAGAATACATTAATATACATAATTTAATACAACTCTAACCCAAAAGCCTAAACTAATGGGCTAACGACCACTTAGATATTAAGTACTCTTTTCTTTTATATTTTTTCAATGTGGGACTCAATACTCACAAGTCTATTCACAACATTTTAATCTCTCTAAGTAGTCTATCCGAGCAAAAGAAAGATTTCACCACTGCAATGACGTTCCGACCTACTAAGAAATTGGCCCTTTAAAACAAAAGACTTTTTAAAGAACTGGGCATTAAAACCATTCAGACTAGGAGCTTTGTTGTTGTTTAAGGATAACAAAGCAGATTTAATCTCCTCCTCAGAGATGTCCTTAGCCAATTCTTTGCATTAAATAGAAGGAATTCTACGAGGAACAGCCCCTCAAGAGCCTCAATGTTAATAGGATAAGACCTCAATGAACCCTAAGAAGCCTTGGAAACTAATTCGAAAAATAGAAACAATTTTGCTTCTATCGTCCAAGGAGTTGCATCCCAACTCACCCGGTCAAGGAAAATGATTTTTGCTTAAACAAACTTTCTTTTGTCCAGCTAAAATCTCCAAACTCCTTAAATGCATTAACTTATTAAAATGATCACTACTTATCCCAAAAATTTAAGCTGATAAAAAATAATGAATTTAATAATTTAAATTATATTAATTCGAACACAAAGTATAAAAATAATACTGCGTGGAATATATTGCATACATCATATCCCAATGCAGGATGAATTAATTGATCTTTCTTCTCCTCCATAATACTCATGCCAAAGAAAGTTACAGTAGCCAAACAACCCAATATCTGCAAAACAATTTCACATATCTAAGACACGTACTATATGGAAATAAAGGCTGGAATCCGAGGACTAAAATATCGGTTACTTGGTACTATACCTTTGAAGAGTTTGATCCTTATTTAAGGGTTTGTTTGATAAATATTTCATGTCCATTATCTTTGCAACCAATGATCACTAGCTACCAACGAACCTGCAATTCGATAAGGGGGAACAATTTACACTTTCAAAGCTATATGCATGATTAGTAAGTGAATATGCATGCAACTAGAGTGACATAGACAAAACAACGGCATGAGAAGCTAGATTTATCTCTTTGGTAGAACAATTGACAGAGAAGAATTGTAAATATTAGCCATATGATTGTCACTCCAGTAGGTTATCTACATATCAATTGCATGGGGTCAGAGGCTTTATGGAGTGCGTAAATGCACAAGTTAGAACAATATATAACATCCTGCTAGTTACATGAAGTTGTCATGAAATCTAAACAAAAGGATTTTAATCCACAATTAATTGTTTGACCACTATTATTGATTAAGAATAATAAACTTAGGAATTACTGGGAAAAGTTACCAGAATTTTAAGTTAGATAGATTCTGGTTAATTTCTACTCTAACAACCATCTCTTTCTAGAGCTAACCCCAGCAAAAATGGAAGAGAAAGCAGAAAAAAGGGGTGAAGCCAAATAATAATGGATTCCTTCTTTTCCACAATCTCCTACACCACCCATGAAAGCCTCGATCATTTGCATTGACAAAATAAAAAAGCTAGAAACTGTTCAAGTACTCCATCCTCCTCATCCATCCTCAATGTTAGAACCAGACTTTTAGTTGTAAATTGTACTCTATATGACTTCCCTTTTTTTTTTTTTTGGATGAATAAAAAATTTCATTAAGCTCAAAACTCAAAACCAACCAACAAAATATCCAGTTACAAGTCCTCACAGAGGACTAGAAATAACCAAGTGTTAAGGATATAAATCCTTTTGATTAATGAGGATTTGATTTGTGGTTAATGTTGATTTGATTTGTTATTAATTACCCTTAATTCAAGGGATTTGTTTTGCATTTAAAATTATGTTAAAGCTCTATAAATAGATCATAAATCAAGGAAATATGTAGCCTATAGGGCTTTAATGTGTGGATATAGGTTATATGCGGAACCACCTTAATCTATGTGTCGTTCTCTCTTTCATTTATTTCATATTATATCCGCATTCTAAATTCTATTACCAAGAAGACTAGAAACCAAACTGCAGAACCTACAACAAAACCAAGTTTGCAGGCAAATTCTGCAAAGAACACAAAACAAGATTCTCCCTAGTCTTTGGAAACATTCATCTTCCAACAATTCTGGTTCGAACTTCCCAAAGAATATTCTTCAAAATCTACTGCTCTATGTTTGGCTTACCTGGATGCTTAAGCTCATTTCGAGTGTATCACAAATTGTACACTGCAGAGCCCAAAACCAGACGACAAAGCAGGTTTTTAAGTGATTTACATCCTCAATTACTGCATCCTAGCTGCAGAAGATCTTCCCATATCACAGGGGGATTAGCAACTTTAAAACAAAGCATAAAAAACCTCCAAATTCTACAACAAAAACTGCACTCAAAGAATAAATGGTCAATGCTCTCTATTTGATTTCTTCAGAACAAGCATTGGACATCACCTTTCTATCCCCAATTCAGCAAACTATCCCCCGTAACCAGCCTATCCTTCATAACAAGCCATAAAATAAAAGCTTGCTTAGAGATAGCAAGAGGGAACCAAACCAGCTTCCACCAACCAATCTGCTCATTTTTCTCCCTTAGAAACTCCCAAGTATTTGAACTTAGATAGGTACCTTTCCTTGAAGCAGTCCAAATAGGTTTATCGCTAGGGACAAAATTGATTTCAGGGAGCCTTGCTTGTATTTCCACC
>NC_081544.1:7930442-7943483 GCF_901000735.1 Corylus avellana | reverse complement strand
AAAATCTACTGCTCTATGTTTGGCTTACCTGGATGCTTAAGCTCATTTCGAGTGTATCACAAATTGTACACTGCAGAGCCCAAAACCAGACGACAAAGCAGGTTTTTAAGTGATTTACATCCTCAATTACTGCATCCTAGCTGCAGAAGATCTTCCCATATCACAGGGGGATTAGCAACTTTAAAACAAAGCATAAAAAACCTCCAAATTCTACAACAAAAACTGCACTCAAAGAATAAATGGTCAATGCTCTCTATTTGATTTCTTCAGAACAAGCATTGGACATCACCTTTCTATCCCCAATTCAGCAAACTATCCCCTGTAACCAGCCTATCCTTCATAACAAGCCATAAAATAAAAGCTTGCTTAGAGATAGCAAGAGGGAACCAAACCAGCTTCCACCAACCAATCTGCTCATTTTTCTCCCTTAGAAACTCTCAAGTATCTGAACTTAGATAGGTACCTTTCCTTGAAGCAGTCCAAATAGGTTTATCGCTAGGAACAAAATTGATTTCAGGGAGCCTTGCTTGTATTTCCACCAAAGCCACAAATCTAGTTGGCCTCCATAACCAATCCCCATTATGAATAACAAAGGAAAGTTTAGCCTCCACACTACTTTGAGCATCATAAACAGCCCTATACCCATATTTCTGCAACAAGATTCCAGAAGGACGCCAAAAATCCATCCATAGATGAATATTTTCACCCCCTCAAACCTCAAGAATCTTTTGGCAACATCCCTCAATTTGAGTAACTTCCTCTAGCACCAAGAACAATTTTGAGGGATGCCAACACTCCAGTAGCTCTTTTTTGTCAAAAACTTATCTTTAATCCAGGCCACCCAAAGGGAACCAGAACTAGCAAAAAGGCTCCAAATATGTCTAAGCATAGAGGTTTGATTCCAGATTTCTAACCTCTTCAAAACCAAACCACCCTCCTTCTTAGGAAAATATACATTAGTCCAAGACACTAGCCTTTGCAGCCCCTACATCCTTCTCATTCCAAAGAAACCTATTTAACTTTTGCTCAATAGCCTTAAGAATTTTCTTGGGGAGAATAAAGATGCCTATACAATAGACTTGCAGGCTAGACAAAATAAAAGAAAGCAATTGGAGTCTGCCTGCATAAGAGAGACTCCTAGACAACCAAGAATCAATGCGACCGGTAATTCTGTCCAACAATACCTCACAATCTGCTGCAAAAAGTCTAGAAGAAATGAAGGGAACCCTAAGGTATCTCATAGGTAGATGACCTTCTTCATCTGCAATTCTTCCATTAGACTTTGCTTAATCCTCTCTAAAATTCCAGAACAGTAGAAAGAACTCTTTGAAGGGTTGGCCTTTAGACCAGAAAGCTCCTCAAACTCAGCCAAAGCAGCTTTAATGATATTACTAGATCCCAACCTAGCTTCAGAGAACATACGTAAATCATCTGCAAAGCAAAGATGAGTAAGCTTCATTTTCAAGTATTTAGGATGAAACATGAAACCTAAGATAGCACCTGTATGATCAGCCATTATCCTAGAGAAGACCTCCATAGTTAGGACAAACAAATAAGAAGACAAAGGGCCACCCTGCTTCAACCCCTTCTTCCCTTCAAAATATCCAACCAAAGTACCATTTAGGCATACAGAAAACTTAGGAGAGGTAATACACTCCTTGATCCAACCTAGGAATTTTGCTGTAAAGTCAAAACAGTATAGACAATGAATCATGAAATCCCAGTTCACTAAATCATATGCCTTCATGATATCAATCTTCAAAGTACATCTAGGATTCCCTTTTCCTTTATGGTAATTTCTAACAATTTCCTGAGCCAGCAAGACATTTTCATAGATACTTCTAGAGGGAATAAAAGCAGACTGATTCATGCTTACTAAATCAGCCAACAGAGGTAACATCATATTAGAAATTATCTTGGTAATACATTTGTAAAGGACATTGTAGCAAGCTATAGGTTTGAAGTCCCCCATAGCAGAAAGGTTCACCTTCTTAGGAACCAAAGTAAGAATAGTGGCATTCACTTCTTTAAGTAGCAAACCAGAACCAAAAAAAACCTTTAATGGCTGCCACCACCTCCTTTCCAACAATAGACCAAGTAGAATTGAAGAAATCAGTATAAAAGCCATCAGGTCCAAGGGCCTTATTTGCTTTCATGTGGAACAAGGTGTCTCTAATTTCTTCTGAGGTAACTTCCCTCTCCAACAAAGCTGCCTTTCTAGCAGAAATAGCCACAGGAATAAGCTGTCTTAGTCTCATTGAAGTCGATCTGATTAGTACCCAACAACTTTTTGTAAAAATTCTCAGCCACCTGCTTGATTTGCTCCACATCAACCACTTTATTACCTTACACATCCCACAAATGAGTAATGGTATTCTTTGCATGCTACACCTTGAGAGAACGATGAAAAAAACTGTTATTCTGATCCCCTGATTGCAGCCATTGATTCCTAGCCTTTTGCTTTAAAAAAGATTCCTCATCTTCTATTAGGAAACATAAGCATGAAGACACTCCCTCTCCTTAAGCAAACAGTCAGCCCTTCCAAAAGAAGCAATAACATCTTTTTGAGCTAAATCAAGGTTGTCACGAGCCTGCATTACTCTCTGCTTCAAGTTCCCAAAACAAACCAGATTTTGCTTGTTCAACACAGCCTTCATAGATCTGAGTTTCACATACAACTGATACATAGGAACCCCAGCAACCTGAATATTCCAGCCTTCCTTAGCCCAATCTAAGAAACCTTTATCCTCCAGCCAATAGTTATAGAATTTAAAAGGTTTAGGTCCAAAACTTTGAAGAATACCTACTAAAATAACTGCAGGAGAATGATCTAAAATGCCTCCAAAATGAAATTCCACAATAGTCTTGCCAAAGGAGCTCATCCAATGCTCATTTTCCAAAACCCTATCAAGCTTCCTTGCCACAAATCGAGGTTCCTCACTTTTGTTGGTCCAAGTGTGAAAGCAGCCACTAAAGTTGAGATCCAAGACCTCAAGATCATTTAAACACTGACCAAACTCCACTTCATAAGAATTCAACCTATCAGAGCCCCACTTCTCAGCCAAGTTCTTCACAACATTAAAATCCCCACAAATCATCCAAGGATTATTTGCAACTTTCACTTTCATAGAACCTAGATTGGACCAAAGC
Organism: Corylus avellana; assembly: GCF_901000735.1. NCBI lineage: Eukaryota > Viridiplantae > Streptophyta > Magnoliopsida > Fagales > Betulaceae > Corylus > Corylus avellana. The sequence goes on along the minus strand of NC_081544.1, from coordinate 7,940,333 downwards.
AACTTCCTATCCACACCTTTGTTAGCCCCATAAACAAAAGAATGAAACCAGCAAAAATCATTCTTAAGAGACTTAATGACACAATTAATGCTCTGACACAACTAATAAAGCAGTGTTCAATAGTCTCACAAGGATATGCCGGGAATAGATCCCTTGGTAATCGTTTGTTAGTTGAATGTTGACCCAATAGTAGGACTTGTGAAGCAAAAAAGAAGAAATTTCGCTCCCGAATGAAATCAAGCAATAGCGGACGAAGTGGAGAAGTTGCTCCAAGTAGGATTTATTGAGGAAGCCTAGTATGTCACCTGGCTTGCTAATATAGTGCTGGTAAAGAAGCCCAAAGCCAAATGGAGGATGTACGTGGATTTTACGTATTTGAACAAGATATGTTCGAAAGACAGTTTCCCGCTTTCTCGAATTGGTTTTTGGTCTATTCAATAGCAAGGCATGATCTCCTTAGTTTTATAGACGCATTCTCGGGGTACAATCAGATCTATATGTATGAGGCTAACCGAGAAAAGACCACGTTTATAACTGATCTGGGATTGTATTGCTACAAAGGCATGCTATTCGGGCTAAAAAATGCAGGGACTACGTACCAGAGACGGGTAAGTAAAATGTTCAAAAATATGATCGGAAGGAATATGAAGGTGTATGTGGATGACATGCACGTGAAAAGTAATAAATTTCTTGCCTTGTTGATGCTAGCCGTTTGGGTGATTTGAATTTCCTTTGTTGGTGCTAGCGGTCGCTTGAGTGATTGTTTATTTGTTGGGTGTGTTTTCTTGAGGGTTTGTTTGTTCATTACGAACAACAAAATATTCAGGCCTTTTAAAGAAATTCTCTCCCAAACAAGACAATAAATTTATAAACAAACAACTTACTAATTCTCTCTATTTTGCATGTATTATTTGACTAATTCTCAATGTGGTTGTTTTACTTCTGTTCTTACTGGTTTATCATGTAGAGTAGAATAATTATGTTCTTTCTTCTCAAACAAAAATAATATTGATTATCTCAACTACTTCATAATAGATTGTACGCACTTTGAATTTTCTCCACACATTGACATTACAAGTCTAAAGGTGGTATCTGTTAGTCAAATAACAGTACAACCATGTTGATTGATTTGTTAGTCTAAAGTTTCTTTATTATGTGAAATTAGACTTCATCAATAAATTTAGTGAGTTCCAATTATGTTTTTCTATAGCGATAGGGCAAATGTAATTAGAGTTTTTCCTAGATTAATTGTTGCACTTTATTTTAGTACTTTTTCTTCTTTATTTGATGCGTCATAGTACATATTTTTCAATCAGTCTAGTATGTTCAGTCTTGTTGCTTAATGGCTCTTTATTTTGAGCAGCTGGCCAAACCATATCTCTTTCACACACACAAACTGATGAAACCATCGGAGAATGCATGAATAAAACGATCTAAATGCATACACAGTGACATCTTTTGTTATAAGTATATAAAACCTGTTTCTATAAGTAGAAAGATGCATGAGAGAGAGAGAAACCTTGAGAAAACACAGAGAGCCATTAGAGCTCAGCCCTTGTCCTGTAAATCTTCTTGATCAGGAATTTTCTTTCTCATCATTTTCTGGGAAAATCCGACCCTTTACATCAAACAAGCCAATTTATCAGTCCACGGTCGTTTTCTACCAAAAAAAAAAAAAAACGAAAGAGAGAGAGGATGTTGTAAAATTTAAGAATCACACTGCACTTGCTCCTAAAAAAAAAAAAAAAAAGAGAGATAAAATTCTATCTACCTCTTCAGACACAAAAATCTTTCGATTCTGCAGATCTTCTGCAAGTGTTCTACTGATCATAAAGCATTTCTGTAAATGGAAAATGGGGGAAAAAGGAAAAGAAACATGGGTTTTGCTAAAATAGAGTATATATAATTAAAAAGCCGCATTTTGCCAAATTTAGCCAAAAATCTGAAACAAACCCTACTTTGCACAAGCACTGTGGAGGTGAAGAAGAAGAAAAAGAATAATTTGTTTGCTTCTCTCTCTTTCAAGGTTGTCGTGGTTTGGAGTGATGTTGACATCTCACGCAGAACCAGGCACAAAGCCACCAATGGTTTTTTCTTTCTTAAAAGAGAAGAGAAAGAGTGTACAAAACTGAGCAAACAGATGTAAGAGAAAACAAGTTTGCTGTCGGAAATTAATTAGTTAATTAAATGATAATCTATGATTAAGTGGGTTCGGTAGATAATAAAGTGGTGAGGGTTTGATTTCGGGGGCAAATAGGCATTATGACGTGTTTGTACCCTCGTAACAGTCATATCACCCCAAATCTTTTTGCTTAGATTTACTTTGTATAAATAAATAAGGAGACAGCCTACAGTACTACTGCTTAGTTAAAAAAGAAAACAAGTACACGGTCTTTTTTTGAATATTGTATTTTCAGCCTTTGAGCGAGTTTCGTGTAGAGTTAGGCTTGATAAGTGTATTTTTTTTTTTTTTTAATTGTGAATATTGAGGAAACAGATATTTGAAAATATGTTTGGATATTATAATGAAATTGTAAAAAGTATAATTAAAAAATGAAAAAAAAAAAAAAGAAGGTAGGGTGGTTCGAAAACCAATCCTATGGTTGGGGTTGGCCGGGCTAAAGTTTAGAGACAACGTCAAAATTAATGAAAATTTAAAAAGATTAATCTAAAAATTTATGCTGCAAATTTTTCTAATTTTTTTTTTTTTTTTTCCTTTCATAGAGAGAGGGTTTGTCAATCATAGACAGAAAGAATAGAAAGAAATAAAATATCATGTAAAAATTAAAGAATCAGACAGCACTTGCTCCCAATAAAAAGAAGGAAAAATGTAGAAAGATCTTTTGCAAGTGTTCGATCTAGTGATAAAGCATTTATGTAAATGGAAAATGTAGAAAGAGGGGAAAAAAAGATGGGTTTTGCTATATATATATATATATATATATATATATATATATAAAGGAAAAATCATATATAGGGTGCGTTTGGGAGTGTGTTTTTTAAAAAATAATCTATGATTTTAAATCAAATCGCAATTTTAGGGTGTTTAGAATTGCGATTTTAAAAATGCAAATTTTAAAATCGCAAAAAAATCTGCGATTTCCATAAACTGATTAGAGGGTGCTTATTTGAAAAAGTGTGAATTTAAAACAAAATCGCGATTTCTATTAAAAAGATATTTGGTGCAATAGTTACATTTTTTTGAGCGGGAATGAAAAAAATACCAAGAATACCCATCTTAAATATATTAAAACCCTTCTTTTCCTTTCTTTTTTTTCTTCATCCTCTCTGTCTCGTTCATCCTTTCTCCGCCCTGAAGCAGTGTGCGTCACTGTTGTCCATCTCTCTGCCCTCTACCAAGTAATAATCTCACCTTAATATTTTCTTTCTCTCCATATAACTCATTTGCTTTTGTAAAACTTTTCACTGTTTAGTATTCAGTGTTATTTTATGTGGTTTGTATGATTACTATGCCTTTTTATATATGCGTTTATGTTCTTCCACCATTTCTACATAGTAAAGTTGTGATTTTTTTTTTCAAAATTTTATTTAGATTACCGTGCATGCATAGTGATCTGCAATCCATCATAGTATGCAATGATAGATCACTGTACACGCACAGTAATGTGATATTGCGTGTACAGTAAGCGTGCGAGGCTTTTTCTTTAAAAAAAAATATACTGTAGAGTGACTAAGATGATGATTTTTCTCAGGTCATTGTGCACTGCATAGTAATGTGCACAGTAACGATTTTTTATGGCTTTTTTTTTTTAAAGGTACTGTACAGTAACAATTTGTGATGGATTTTTATTTTTATTTTTTCATGGGTATTGCACTGTAACAGTTGCACTGTAACAGTTTGTGATATATATATATATATATATATATATATATATATATATATATATATACCTCATACTGCTGCATGTGCTTTATAACTAGCTGAGTTCACCATTTAAAGACGCGTACTTCATGTGCATTTATACTCACTAAGATGTCGGATTTACCCTTGTATTATTTCTCTTTTTTCTCTATATGTACATCTACGCTGTTATAAATAATTTAGCAGAAGATGGATACTGCGAAGCATCCGATTATTGTGGATGATTCAATTCGGAAGATGCTTGATGACTTATTGTAAGCTTAAGCGGATGCTTATGGTAACTAGTACTTTTGGGTTATGTTGTAGACTTAAGATTCTTGATGCATGCTTGTAACGACCTAGATTTTAAAACTCTTATTTAAATAATATTAAATAAATTAAAAATATAATCGATAAATTAGAACAATGATATGTGGATTAATGATATTAAATAACTATTTAATGTTAAAGGTATATTACATTGATTTTTGACATATTTTGTATATCACTTCAATTCTAAAATTTAGCTTCACTAATATGTTTATAATTAAACCCAATCTAGTGAATAAATTATTTATATTGGTGTTTAGCGAAGTCATAAATTAATTTGAAGCTTTTCAGTTTTTTAGCCTAAAAAGCAGTGTCTTAATTTTCATACTGTCTAAATGAGATTAAAACTGCTAAAGAAAGATACCAAGGCTAGCCACCTTTGTTGAAAGCTTAAAGTCTTCTAGTAATGATGATTATAGTAAATATCATGATTATAATGATTTAATAAGGCAAGTGGCCAAGTGGGAATGCAAATAGATTAAAGCCTAAGTTGAATAGGAAACTTTGTACAGGCCAAAAATAGACTCAAACGAACTCGGATGAAGTCGAACCAAAAATATAAACTGTTTGTCTCGGAGTCCTCTATCTACTCTCAAAATTTCATGTCAATCGGAGTATGTTTGGACATTGAAAAATGGATCGGAATACACTGCCCTCATTTTGGACGAAAATATCAATTGGTATAGAGCATGAAATATGGACTAGGTTCATTCTTTTGATTAAATACATCTCAACCCTTAGATCAAATGTGTAAAAATAAATCATAACCATCCATTCTCTTATAAATAGAGCCTATAGCTAAATTCACTTTCACTTGAGTTTTTACAATCTTAGAACAAGTAAAATTGTTTGCTCCTCCTTTCATTTTATTTCTTAGTTCTACTCAAATACCATATAGCCTAGATCTTTCTTGTAGTGTTCAAGCGTTTTTCTAAAACTAGCTACCTAGAGAAGATTTGGTGGAGTTTTACTTCTAAAGGATTATTGGGTAAGTGTTTCATGTATAAATATCATGATTTATTGCTTTTATTACTTGTCCTCATTTAATTGTTTAAAAACCCAATAAAGCGTATAATGTAAAATAAAGTAATGGAACAAGTGAATTAATAATAAAGAGTTAGTGGACAAAATCAATTAAGGACTTATAATATTATCTATATATTATTTACTTTACAGTATTTACATTCAGTCATTTCTTTTATGTCATTTAAATTTCTGTTCATATTTCTGGCGGTAAAGACTAATTGAGGTCATCCCCGAAATATGCATTTAACATTTACATTCAGTCATTTCTTTTATGTCATTTAAATTTCTGTTCATATTTCTGGCGGTAAAGACTATTTGAGTTCATCCCCGAAATATGCATTTAACATTTACATTCAGTCATTTAACTAGTTATATATGACTATTTTATATTAATATAATAAAATGAGTAAGTAAAGATGAAGTGACGGATAATAAATAAATATAAAAAGATGAGTGTCTTTAAAACAATGATATTATTGGAGAATGAACTAAGTATTGTTTGTATGTATGTATTATATGCAGAAGTGGAGCAGAATACTACACTAAGGAGTGTAAGTATGGATATACTTACTGAGTACTAGCTTTGTTTTATTGTTATAGGAATTCTTATTTTGTCTTATTGATATAATTTTGCAATACAACTACTGCATAATGTGTCTAATAAAATGGCCTGATAAGATAGCCACCTTAAGAACAAGCTGGGTGGATTGCCGCGAGGAACTGTCGGTATCTCAGTGGATGGGGGTATATAACCGTCCAAAAGGCCTAATATATAACTAAGCTGGGGCGGTGTAGTTACCAGCACCAAACAGGTAAACCTCTAAAGTGTGAGGGACATAACGGACGTAAGCGGGCTGAGAGCTCATGAGAAGAGGTCTGAAGAAAGATTATCATAAAACACAAACTAATCTGTCATTACGCTGCATTCACAACTTATTCATTATTATATATTTTAGTCTTTAATCTTATTTGTTCAAATTAGTCTTTTTAGTCTTTATATCTAGGAAAATAGATTACTCACTTGTTTGCCTATGTAAATATGATAACGTCATCTTTACATAGATCTTGATGCAGGGATAGAAAGTGAGGACGATGGTCCTTTTACTGGTTTTGATGGTTGATAGACCATCTGCTGCAGGATTTATGCTTACTCTATGGAGCAAGTCTCATTTATGTTAATCGCTTTTATTATGTATGGTGATGTGTGTAAACTTAATAGATATTACTATGTTAATTTAGGTGCCGTCTGTGGCATATATTTGGTACACCTAGTGTGTACATATGTTGTAATGAAAACCATGTTTCCATTTTATTTAATAATATATCACCTCGAGGTATTTCAGTCAGCTCAACTGTGTTGTGTAAGTTATTCCTAGGTCATAGAAGAAAGAAAAAAAAATATACATACTCCGCTGTAAGATTGTATTTTCTAAAGTTGCAGCGTCACGACTTCGATATTTGCTAGTTCAAATATCGGGGCGTTACATTATGGTATCAGAGCGGTTTGCTCTATGGGAAAGTTAGTATCATACTAGACTAGGGTATATACAACACAAGAGCTTCACTAAATAAAATACTCATAACTTTTTATAAAAACTTTTGTTTGAGAATAAAGTATTAGCGATAGAAGCACAACTATGTTATTTACATGTTTGAGTGATTTTGTTGTTTGCTTTGATATAGATAAGTCGTTAATTAATTTGTACAGAATTATGGTACGAAGACGTGATGTACCTGTCGTTGAGGAAGGCGAAGCACCTCATAATGAAAACAATGAAATACCACCTCCACCTCCACCTCCACCTCCAACATTCCATGATGGTGTACACCCAACATTAGTCCAATTTATGGGAGATATTACTAGGCAATTCATGGAAGCAATTTCATGGATGTCTCAACCTGTTGCACCAGTCGAGCGTATCGGTTGCTCGATGCGTGACTTTACTGATCAGCAGTTTCGTACTTTCAATGGGACTCAAGGACATACAGTAGCTGAAGCTTGGATTTCAGATATCCAACTGCTGCATGACACGCTCAAGTGTACAAATGAGGAAAAGTTGACATACACCGTATTAAGGCTAACTGGTGAAGCCCTTAAGTGGTGGAAGTCCCAGGTAGAGCTGATAGGACCTGGTGTTGTTATCACGTGGGAAAGGTTTGTTGAGGAATTCAATAGGCAATATTTCCCAAGGTCTCAAAAGCAGTTAAGAGCTATTGAATTTCAGAACTTGGTGCAAGGTACTATGTCAGTGGAACAATACTCAATTAAATTCACTGAGTTAGCCAGGTTTGGTATTAATCTTATTCCTGACGAAGTATCAAAGACAGAACGTTTTGAAAATGGCCTTAACTCTCGTATCAAGGAAAGAGTTGTCTGCCATGAGATCAAAAACTATGCTCGATTAGTAAACGTAGCATCCCTTGCTGAGAGGGCAATTCGTGAGACATCTGCAGCTTACGAACATAGGAAACGGTCAATGCCTCCGGCATCCTATCCATCCAAACAATTTGTCGTAGGGACTGGCTCCAAACAGACGGACCACAAGATTTTTCCTCCTCCTGTAGGAAGTCAGAAGGTTGCTTGTCCCAAATGTGGAAGAATGCATTTTGGAGATTGCAGGAGCGAAAGTACTGGCTGTTTTCGATGTGGTCAAAAGGGGCATTTTAAGAAGGATTGTCCGATGAATACTACGGGGGAAGCTGGAGCACAAAGGAATGACTTCCAACAAAGAAGGCCTGCTCAAGCGAGAGTATATACGTTGACCCCCGTAGATGACGATGAGAATGATGAAGCGAACAATGATATAGTGACAGGTACCATTTCTCTATTTGGTACTCTTGTGTGTACTCTCTTTGATTCTAGAGCTACACATTCATTCATTTCTGCATTATACACTAAGATTTGTCATATAAGTACACGACCATTTGGGCAAGATTGGTCGGTACAAACACCAGGACGAGAAAGGATAAATGAATTACTATCATCATTGAGGGATGAGCATTAGCATAGTCATGTAGAATTAAAATAAGTATATGATTGTTTTGTTATCTTTAAAGAATTATAGCAGTTGTACCTAAGCAAATAACTAATCATGGTACCATATAAGGATTGATATCTAGCTATATTTTGAGGAAAATGATAATCATATTAGTGGTACATGATCATGAATATTAAGAGATAGAGATGTTGAAAAATATTATTGTCTTACAGCCACTTTGACAACGCTGATTAAATAAAATCGAAGAAACGTAGTGAGCTTGAGAAGAAGGCTACGGCATTTTGAGGTATGAACTAGCGATCGAATAATTGTTTGAAATTGATGTTGCTAGGACTTGATAAGAAAAAAATAGTGAATGCGATCTAAAAAGGGAAATAATGATACTTAGCTCATCATAAGGAGATTGAGAAAATGTTGTGAAGTATTAGGCGGTGATTAATTAAGGGAGGAAAATGATTATAGAATTACCTACAATTAATGATATGATAAAATTGCACATAGCACAAATTGCGAGCTTGATGAATACTAAGTATAGGATTAGAATTGGTCTGTCCAAAATAAAGTGCAGGGTAATTGGATTCGTCAAGGAAAGTACTAAGTGGATCCAATAATTACCTTTTGTCGAGTTTGCTTATAACAATAGTTTCCAGGCAACTATTGGTATGGCACCATACGAAGCCCTCTATGGACGCAAATGCAGATCGCCACTTTATTGGGATAAAGTTGGTGAAAGGCAATTGGTAGGACCAGAGATAATCCAAGACACCAAAGACAAGGTGGTATTAATTCGGAAAAGGATGTTAACAGCTCAAAGCCGTCAAAAGAGTTATGCTAACAAAGGACGTCGCCTGGTGAATTTTGAAGTTGGCGATCAAGTATTCCTGAAAGTATCACCAATGAAAGACGTGATGCGTTTCGGTAAAAAGGGAAAGTTAAGTCCAAGGTATGTTGGCCCCTTCTTAATAACCGAAATTGTAGGACCAGTAGCATACCGAGTTGAGTTACCATCTGAGCTAGCAGAGGTGCACGACGTGTTCCATGTATCAACATTAAGAAGATATGTACATGATCCCCTGCACGTTATTGATTTTAACCACTTCAGATTCAAGCAAATTTAAGGTATGAGGAACTACCGGTACAAATTCTGGATCGAAAGGAACAGAAACTCAGAACAAAAACCATTGCTCTAGTTAAGGTTCTCTGGCGTAATCACGACGTAGAAGAAGCTTCTTGGGAACTAGAACGAGAAATGCAGGACAAATATCCACATTTATTCTAACCGGATATATCACTCGGTAAGTACATATATATATACACGGTAAATGACATTTTATGATTACTTATATGGCTATTGTTCAAAACTACAAAAGTTTAGGGATACCTTGGAGGTAAGAAGTGATATTATTAAATGCTCCGATTGATGTTTTGAGTTGGTAGATAAATCATGGTACTGTATAAAAGTGTAGTACCTAAGTGTAAAATATGACTAAGGCTTAGACGTTACAGTAAAATTTGAGTCGCTCATATTGGGGTTATGTGATAAATTGAATGCCGTAATTTCGGGGACGAAATTCCAATAAGGTGGGTAGAATGTAACAACCTCGATTTTAAAAACTCTCATATAAACAATATTAAATAGATTAAAAGAATAAATGAATAAATTAGATCAATGAT
>NC_081544.1:7929269-7930342 GCF_901000735.1 Corylus avellana | reverse complement strand
AGAAGATATGGTTAAGCTTAACCAATCATGGTTAAAGTTTAATCAAATAAAGGAAAGGATTAATTCGGAATTTCTCAATTTGAAGTCAAATCGGATTGGATGCAAAATTGGATTCTGAATACGTCTCGGTATTTTGGCCATAACTTTCAGCTCAGATATCCGATTGAGGTGATTCAAGCGGCATTGGAAAGATAGGACCGCAATTCTGGGCGAATCCTATTCCGATTTGGGCTTAGGTTTTCTTTAACCTAATTGGGCTTGGACTTAAATCTCCGAAATTCCTAGGATTACTAGGGCTTCTAGGACTCTCCTAAGCCCTATAAATAGACCTCTAAGCCTCACAATTGAGGGGGGATCAGATGAAGACGCGCCGGGGGCGCCGTTCTTGGTTGCTTTCCGTGTTTTCTGGGTTTTTGTAACTTGGAACTCAAATTCTTTTGTAAGTTTTTAATTTTAATGAAGTAATTTAGTTTCTTTATGATTTCTTTTGTCATGAGAGGCTAATTCTTCAACTAAAGTTGAAGATGAAGCCTCACCATTGATTAGTTTTATATTTTTATGTTTCGTTCGTACAAATCCGTCGTTTAATGTAATGTATGTTCGTTTCAGTTCAATTGTGTGACAAAATTGTGATTGATTGTTGTTTATAAATCGTGAAAATGTTGGATATTCGTTGTGTTTCATCCAACGGATACATTGAATGATTTGATTGAGACTTATATCCATTGTGATTTACGGATACAATGGATGATTTGATCTCAATTGGATATTCGTTGTGATTTGTAATAGAGATGGATTCATCGAATGATTCAATTGGTTTATAAAAAAACAATAGAACATATATATGGGGTTTAATTGTTTGTCGGATGCATGAATGAAAACATAAGAATGTATGCTTTGATTTGGTGAGGTGAATTCTAAAACCTTAGTCATTTATCTTTTGATTATTTTTTATTTTCTTTAGTTTATGTTTTATTTTGCACGACAAAAATCACAAAATTCGGAACTAGGTTAAAATAGAGTTGGTTTAAATAGAAATTGGTTTACACAACACAAATCCCTGTGGATCGACC
>NC_081544.1:7902741-7929169 GCF_901000735.1 Corylus avellana | reverse complement strand
GATATGCCTTGAACCCAACACGCGACATATGAGTTTACAATTTTTGACACAATTCACAAACTCAATACGAACTAAACACAAAACTAACGAATTATAATTAAAAAATCTAATTGATCCGTTTAATTAAATAAGTTAACTTATAGCCGATTCATGCAATGATATACTCATAAATCAACTCAAAATATGCCATGCAAACACTAATTACAAACTCTATACACAAAACAAAACTCACTGAAAGGCAGAAAATACAATAGTAAAAAAAAGATCGTGCACTTGTCTTCTCTTTTCCTAAGCACTAAGCGGTATATCCTGTCTCCCAATTTATTTACATTCCATTAAACATATTTCTCTCTTTTTTTTTTGTTTTTTTTTTTTTCTTATGTATAAAATAAAAGTTTACACAAAGTAAGTCTAAACGGAAAGATTTGGGGGTGATATGACGGGCACGAGGGTACAAACACGTCATAATGGCTATTTGCACGGAAATCAAAACTCACCATATAAAATAAAAAATAACAAACAAAAACCAGCCAATTCAATTATCTGTTGAATTAATTAATTTGCTTTACTTTCCGACACAGAACTAGTTTTCTCTTACTTCTGTTGGCTCTGTTTTGTACACTCTCTTTCTTCTCTTTTAAGAAATAACGATTGGTGGCTTTTTGTGCCTGGTTCTGTGTGAGATGTCAACATCGCTCCAAACCACGAAAACCTTGAAAGAAAGAAAAGCAAAACAAATTCTGGTCCATCCTTGTCGCCACTCCTTGCTTGGATTGGTATGCTTCATTCTTCTTCTTCTTCTTCTTCACCTCCACAGTGCTTGTGCAAAGTAGCGTTTGTTTCAGATTCCTGGCAAAATGCTGCTCTTAAGTTATATATACCTTGTTTTTTTAATAGCAAAAAACCCATATTTTTCCTTTTTCTCTTCTCCCTCCTCTCTCTCTCTCTCTCTCTCTACATTTTCAATTTACAGAAATACTTTATGATCAGTAGAACACTTGCAGAATTGAAAGGATTTTGTGTCAAGAGGTAGATTGAATTTTATCTTCTTTTGTTTTTTTTTTCCTTTTTTTTTTTTGGGAGCAAGTACAGTGTGGTTCTTTAATTTTACAAAATCTTTTCTCTCTCTCTCTCTCTCACTCCAATTTGTTTTTAGAAAACAACTGAGGACTGATAAATTGGTTTGTTTGATGTAAAGGGTCGGACATTTTTTCCCAGAAAATGATGAGAAAGAAAGTTCCTGATCAAGAAGATCTACAGGACAAGGGCTGAGCTTTAATAGCTCTCTGTCTTCTCTGCTAATGGAAAGCTCCACCACTACGACAGCTCAAGGTTTCTCTCTCTTTCTCTCTCTCTCTTATGCATCTTTCTACTTATAGAAATTGGGTATATACTTATAACAAAATATGTCATTGTGTATGTACTTAGATCGTTTTATTCAGATCCTGCTACATACCATTTTGTGTGTGAGAGAGAGATGGTACAGCCTGCTGCTCAAAATAAAGAACCATTAAGCAACAAGACTGAACATACTAGACTGATTCAAAGATATGTACTATGACGCATCAAATAAAGAAGAAAAAGTACAAAAAAAAAAGTGTAACAATTAATCTAGGAAAAACGCTAATCACCTTTGCCCTTTATGCTTGAAAAAAAACACAATTGGAGCTCCCTAAACTTACTTATAAAGTCTAATTTCTATAATAAAGATCCAATGTGAGACCCACCCATTTGATGTGACTAACTTTCTAGAGTCACAACTAACAATTGCCAATGTTCAAGTATTGATTAATGATTAATTTTACATCTTCCTATCAACTTGAACTTTTAGGACAAGTGATGATTTGATATGGTATCAGAGCCTTAGGTCCTAAGTTTGAACCTAACTCTGGTAATTTTTCCCTAATTTAAATTAAATATTCCATGTGTTCGGTCTCATTGGGTCTCACCTCTTTTTTTTTTTTTTTGGACATGTCCATAAGAGGGTGGGGATGGGAGATTCGAACTAGTGACCTCCGCTTTATGAGGCATGGTCCCCAGCCGATTGAGCTACCTCTTGGGGACACCTCTTAAAAGAGAATTTGAGCCCGCACGTGAGGGAAGTGTTTAACTATTTATTAAATGATTAAATTTACCTCTTCTTATCAGCTTAAACTTGTAAGATAAATCGTGATTTAACAGTCTATTATCTTATAATTTTTATTTTTTCCCCATGTCATAGACTTGCATTTACTTGTTGTAAAACTTTAATTAGGTGTTTCAATTCTTGTTCTAATGCCTAGTGATCTCTATATTTTTGCAATTCCCCTCTGTTGACAGCATTTCTATAAGCTTAAGCTTGTAAGATAAGCGGTGATTTAACAACCTATTAGCGTGTATATATATATATATATATATTTCCCCATGTCATAGACTTGCATTTACTTGTTGTAAAATCAATACTTGCTCTAATGCCTACCTAGAGATCTCTGTATTTTTGCATTTCTCCTCTGTTGACAGCATTACTATAAGGATGTCTTCATAAAATATATAGGGTATATTCAAAAGAATGATGTGATGCAGTAATTTAGGAACATATTCTGGGATTAAAATATTTGATTTAGAAGTGAAAAAAAAACGTAATTTAGAAGACAAATCCTTATCTTGAACCCACCAAACTGTGTCGTCTTATTGATATCCTCAATTTATACCTATCCCAGTATATTGTAATTAGCTTCTTGGTTAGGTTTGGTTTTGTCAATTCCTTCTCCTATGTCTTATAGTCAAATTTACCTGGTAAAATTAATCAACATGGTTGTACTGTTATTTGACTAACAAAAAACACCTTAATTTAGACTTGCATTGTGAATGTGTGGAGAAAATTCAAAGTGTGTGCAATCTATGAAGAGGCTTGAGATTATCAATATTATTTTTGCTTGAGAAGAAAGAACATAATTATTCTACTCTACATGCTAAACCATCAAGAACAGAACTAAAAGAATTACATTGAGAATTACTTCAAAAATACATGCAAAATAGAGAGAATTAGTAAGTTCGTTGTTTATAAATTTATTGTCTTGTTTGGGATAAAATTTATTTAATGGGCCTGAATATTTCGTTGTTTGTAATGAACAAACGAACCCACAAGAAAACACACTCAACAAAGAAACAATACTCCAGCAACGGCTAGCACCAAGTAAGGAAATTCAAATCACCCCAACGGCTAGCATCAACAATATATCTTAAGGCAAGAAATCAATTACCCAACGGCTATCTATAACATCTCAAGAAGGAAAACAGAAATTCATCTAAATCAATTATGTCTTCTCTTTCCATTTTGTAACCAAAACCAACTTTTATAAACAAAAACTTCCTTGTGTGGCATGCTCAAATTGAACCCTACCTTTGAGGGCATGACCTCTATGGCTTTGTTGGCACTAACACCACACCATATCTAAACACCTCCACCGTCAGTGATGGCTCCCTCACCATTGCCTCAAACCTAGACACTCTCCGATAGGCTCGATAGGATCAATTGATCCTTAGCATGCTCATATCCTCCCTTTCTAAAGAAAATATTGAAGAAACTCAACTCTAAGGTTTCTTATTGATAAAAACTGAATAATAATGATAAGCTACGTTCTTAAGGCTATAAGCATGTACTTATAGCCCCAAACTCTTAACCCTAGTGGTAAAAGGAGATTAAGTTGGTTTTGACTTCTACGTTGGCCGTTCGGACGGAACACACCTCTGTTTGGACGGTCACTAAATAACTGAAATTAAAGTACGTACAACTGGCCATTTGAATGGAACAAACCTCCGTTCGGACGGTCCTAAAATAAAACTTTAAACTAAGTATGAAACTGAAAGATAAACATAGGTGCTCGAACGGGTATCGAACGGATGACTCAGGTTTTAGTATGGGACTTCTGGAGGAGTGGCATGTTTGGACGGCCTTCGAACGGAGCATCGAATGGATGCCTCTGGAATTACTATGGAGAGTTTCCGAAAGAAGCCCGTTCGGACGAGCTATCGAATGGTGGTCTCTGCGACTGCTTTGACAGCCCTTCTGCACGTCTCTGTGCTCTTGTCTTGACCCTCTGGGGTCCCTTCATGCTTACATCTACTTGGGTCTTCCTCATGAAGTCCCAAGCGCTCCAATCTACATCATCCTCCCTAGGTTGGAGAGAATTCGTCCTCAAATTCGTATCCTCATCCAAAGAGTCACATGTGAACAGAATGAGGTGCTTGACATTAAAGACATCAGATGTCTTAATGTAGCTACGAAGCTTCAACCGATAGGCATTCGGATTAATTTTTTCATTAATCTCTACCAGACCAATCTTGTGGGCAGCCAGCTTGTTGTACTCACTGACAGGGAACCTATATTGAGTCAAGACAGCCCACACAAAATCCTCCTCAAATTATAGAGCACATCGCTTCTTGTCCTCATCCGCCTTATACTTCGCCCTTGACTCTTGTAAATTGTGGATGGTCAACTGGTGGCCTTCTTGTATCTAGGCAATTAAGTCCTCGACTTTAACATGTATTCTCTTCAAGTCAAGAATAGGTGCCAAATCCAATGGAGCACGAGTATTACTCCCATAAATGATGGTGAATGGGCTAAGGCCAGTACTCCAGTTAGTTGACCGGCTAAAGATGAACTCGGCTTAGTATAGCTTTTGATCCCATGACTTAAGATACTCCCGCACCAAGCTCTGACGTAAGGCCCCCAATGAACGATTGACGACCTGCGTTTGTCCGTCCGTTTGTGGGTGGTAGGCGCTGCTGAAGTCGAGTCTTGTGTGAGACAACTGCCATAAACACCGTCAAAATTGACTAAGGAACCGTGTGTCATGGTCGGAGACTATGGACAATGGCAACCCTTGGAGTCAGTATCGGAGGTCTTTTTGCATGCAATGAAATTAACCATCTTAGAGAATCTATCAACTACCACAGAGATTGAATCATTACTCTTTTGGGTCCTTGGTAAGCCCAACACGAAGTCCATGCTGACGTTGGTCCATGGCCCATCGGAAATAGGAAGTGGCATATACAATCCGGCGTAAGTAGCCGTCCCCTTGGATACTTGACATATCTGACAGCTCCTCCTACACTTCTCCACCTCCTTCCTCATACTTGGCCAATAGAACTGTTCCGCCACTAGTTGGATCGTCTTATCCCATCCCATGTGACTTTCCTTGTGATGCTTGCAGATAATCTTCAACCGTAAATTGCCTTCGAGAATGCATAGTTGAGTGCTCTTGAAGACGAACCCATTATGCAGACCAAAGTCTCCCCTCACTCCAAAAGTCACATCACTAGCAATAAGACCAAAGAACGGGTCAATTAATAGACAATGAATCTTTTAAGAGCTCAAAACCAAGTACTTTCATGTTCATCGTGGTCAAGAGTGTGGTCTTCCGGCTGAGGGCGTCGGCCACCTTGTTCAAAGCCCCTGATTTGTGTTTGAATGTGAATGAGAATTTTTGATGGTATGCAGCCCACTTGGCATGTCGAGATGAAAGCTGATCTTGACTATTCAGATACTTCAATGTTTCATGGTCCGAGTACAAGATAAAGTCACTGTAGGCGAGGTACGATCTCCAATGCTTCAAAGACTGCAACAATGCATAAATTTCCACATCATAGTTGCTATAGTTGAGCCTTGAACCACTTAAATTTTCACTGAAGTGTGCCACCGGCTTTCCTCATTGACTTAGTACCGCTCCAGTGCCTACCTTGGGCACGTCACAATGCAAATCAAACGGCAAGTTGAAGTCGGGAAGGACAAGCAATGAGGCTGTGGTTAGCTTGAGTTTGATCAACTCAAAGGCGATAGTAGCTGCGTCACTCCATGAGAACTTTCCTGCCTTCACACACTCCGTAATTGGCGCCATAATAGTGCTGAAATCATGAATAAAGCACCTGTAGAATGACACCAATCAATGGAAGCTTCGTACCCCATGTAGAGTAGTGGGAATTGGCCATTGTTTGACAACCTCCACTTTCGACTCATCCACTGCCAACCCATCCTTCGACACCACCTAACCAAGAAAGAGAATAGAGTCTGTCATGAAGGAACACTTGGCCAGTGTAGCAAAGAACTTCTCCTTGCGCAACATAAGGAGTACTTCCCGCACATGTCGAAGGTGTACCTCATTGTCGGAGTTGTAGATGAGGATGTCGTCGAAATAGACTACTACAAACTTCCCGATGAAAGGGTGAAAAACCTGGTTCATCACCCACACCAGTAGTAAAGCCTACAACCATTCACCATGTTCTCTCACTTGCCATGTTATTAGGCTGACCATCCATCAGATTGATGTTCATAATGCATTCTTGCATGGATGCCTCCCTGAAGATGTGTACATGACCTAGCTTCACGGCTTCATCCATCCTTAGTTTCTTCATCATGTATGCAAGTTACACAAGACACTATATGGTTTAAAACAAGCCCCATGTGCTTGGTACTCGAACTTAGTGATCACCTATTGGAGCTTGGATTTTTTGGCTCATGCTTTGACTCTTCCTTGCTCATTTGTTGCACAAATCAACACACTACCTATGTGACACCGAATAAAATCAAGATTGTTCTGATAGCGTAGGACAATAAGCAAAAGCTATAGATCGAAGACTATAAAGAGAACGCAGGAAGAGAGAAAATAACGACTAGGGATGATAAATGACTTAGTCACACACAAAAGAGAGAGAGAGAGAGAGAGAGAGAGAGAGAGAATAAGTCTTAAAGACTTAAATTTTATTGATACTCCTAAATTTAATTAAGAAATAACTCCTAAATTTAATTAAGAAATAACACAAAGCATATATGTTAAGTTTTGAGTGCTCTCTAAGCAAAACACTTGCAAAAAAAGAAAAAAAAAAAGAGGAAAATACAAAAATAACCCTGAAACATGGAGACAAAGAAAAATACTTGTTGACAAAGAAAAAAGATATAATTATAAAAATAATCCCAAAAACTTATGCATGATTCTTGCCATTCTTTTGCTAATCTTTTTTGTCAAGATATTATTCCCCACCCATTTTTAAGCTATTGGGGTAACTGAAATCCACTATCTTCTATGGTCTGCTACTCTGTCGATCTCCATCTCAGACCCTTCAAGTATACTTTGATGTCAATTCGGCCGGCAGCCAAGATGACCAAAAATCAACAGCGCTATCTGAATCTTTCTTGGCCCCAATCTCATATCTCGATTCTCATTCAAAAAACAAACAATAGCCTGCTTTAGTAGTGAATTTGATTATGGCACCCTTGTTGTTATTGTTACTTAACACATCTGGCTTCAATCCATACTTCTGTTGGAAACTAAACAAATCAAAACGCAAGAGAGTTTTTTCTAAATGGTAGAAGTTATTAAGTTCTTTTAATTAATAAGGGCTTTTAATTTTTCTAAACTCATGTGTTTATTTAATTCTCAACTGAAGTCTTAACTTAGAGATGAGTTTTTGTTATTTATTACAATAAATAAGGAGAAGTAAAAGCCTTGTAAGTTAGTCTTTGAATGCCTCTATTTATAGGCTTCGTAAGATGTATTTTCGATATACAAGTGAAATACGAAGAAGATTTCCTCCACTCTTCTCTAGTCTAATTTTGCTATTTGTCTTTAGTAATAAAAGAGAGAGAGAGAGAGAGAGAGAAATAAAAAGGTAACTAGTTTGTAAACTAGTATTTTTTTTTTTATCCTTCA
The DNA here is from genome assembly GCF_901000735.1 of Corylus avellana. NCBI lineage: Eukaryota > Viridiplantae > Streptophyta > Magnoliopsida > Fagales > Betulaceae > Corylus > Corylus avellana. Next base: position 7,921,481 of record NC_081544.1, on the reverse strand, counting down.
ACTTCGAGATCTTGGCATTTTTCTCCCCCCTCCTCCCACCTTATGCTATGATGATATCGGTGCCACATATTTGATAGCAAATCTATTCTTCCATGCACATACCAAGCACATAGAAATAAACTTTCATTTTGTTTGTGACAAGGTTGCCTCCAAAACCTTGGTCATACACTTCATTTCCAACAAAAATAATGTGGTTGACATCTTCACTAAACCGGATGTGTCTTCTCATTTCTTTCTCATGCGTACCAAGCTCAATGTCATCTGCCACTTTTCTTGTTTGTGGGGATCACTCAAGCAACGGCTAGAACCAACAAAAGAAACTCGACGGCTAGCACATCTTGACCTAAATCAATTATGTATTCTCTTACCGTTTTGTAATCACAACCAACTTGTATAAATTAACTGTAAATCAATAACAATAGTGTGCAACAAAATAAGTTGAAATCCGTGGTTCTATAGTTGGATAGCATATACAGTCTCCTAAAGCAGAAAAGAAAAAGAAAAAAATTGATCTCCTTCACAATCTGCGTAAGTTTGTTTAGTGCTTCTAGTGTTTTTTTTTTCAATATCTCCTACATCAGCACTGTAGGGAAGATCCTACTTTAATTGAATGGCATCATCACTATATCTAAAGAAAAAGAAAAACCCTTTTGCTCTATTTTATGTCCAGCACACTCGATTACACTGGAATCCAAGCTGCATTCGTCACCCACATTAAAGGAAGATTCTTCACGCACTTCAAATATTGGACAAAACAATTACTAACACTTTAATTCGTAGAATTAGGGTGTGTATAGAATTTACAACTAAAGTCTGGTTCTAACAGTTTCTACCTTTTTTATTTTGTCATTGCAAATGATCCATGAAAGAGAGTGCAGTATCATCAATTACTGAGGCTTTCATGGGTGGTACTGTAGGAGATTGTGGAAAATAAGTAATCCAGTATTTGGCTTCCCTTTTTCTGCTTTTTCTGCTTTTTCTTTCATTTGTTCTAGGGTTAGCTCTAGAAATAGATGATTGTTAGAGTAGAAATTAACCTAACTCTGTATAAGTTACAATTCTGGTGACTTTTCCCAGTAATTCCTAAGTTTATTATATATGTTGAATCAATAATAGTGGTCAAATAATTAAAATCAAATTGGTTCGAGCACCATAATTGTTTAGATTCCATGATAACTTCATGCAACTAGCAGGATGTTCCAACCTATGCATCTAGACACTTTATAAAGCCTCCGACCCCATGCAATTGATATGTAGATAACCTACTGGAGTGACAGTCATATGGCTAATATTTACAATTCTTCTCTACCAAAGAGATAAATATATCTTCTCATGCTTTTGTTTTGTCAATGCCCCTCTAGTCGCATGCATATTCACTTACTAGTCATGCATATAGCTTTGAAAGTGTAAATTGTTTCCTCTTATCGAGTTGCAGGTTTGTTGGTAGTGATCATTGGTTGCAAAGATAATGCACATGAAATATACAAAGTTACTCCAATATTTGATTAATGTAAAGCCCACTCTTATGCTGGAAGACTTTGGTTGATTACTGAAATTCTTTCTTCCATGCAAGTGTTCAAGGCTTCCCTTTTTATTCTTACCAAAGGAGTTATTAGTCAAGTAGATCGAGTAGATCGAGTAGATCCTCAAGTCTTTTTTATGGAAAGGAGGTTGAGATTAATTGCCTTCCCAAGAAAGAGGGTGGTCTGGGTGCTAAAAACATGAAGTTGTAGAATAAATTGAAAATGTTGAAACATTTGTGGCTTTGCTCCAATAGTGGTAGCTCTATCTGGTCCAGTTGGGTTAATTCAAATCTTCTCAGAAATAAAAGTTTCGAGAAAGTCATGCTACTAGGGAATTGTTCTTGGTCTTGGAGAAAGATTTTGGATCTAAAATGCATTATTTGGGATAAGGTGTATTGGTTGATGGCCTCTAGTTGAATCTTCTTGTATTTACGCAGGCACAGGAGAGTTTGCGGGACCATGGCCTTGAGGTGTTTGTGTTTGTTGAATCTTTTTGTGTTTGTTAGTTTCTTTAATAAATTCTTATATATTTGTAAATAAACTACCAAGCTAAGCAGAGTGGAAATATGCAAGTTTTTTTTAAAAAAAAAAAAAAAAAAAAAAAATTGGCGCTGCATTCTCTGGAAATTTTTTCTTCTAGTTTGTGGCAAATCTCTTCATCATCTTTTTTATTTTTGCTATTATTTTGAATCTTCTTAGTATTTATTTTTATATGTGAATATATCCAATTTTGCATATATAAATCTTCACAGGATCATTTGTTCATTATTATGTTCTGCCTTAAATAAGAGATTCAAGTATCCCCATGCATGGTAATCCTTCCCTGTGTATTAGAAAAAGGAAAAAAAAAGGTAAGAGATTCAAGGTGCATGGCAATATCAAAAAGAAAGAAAGCAAGGGATTTGGTACACTGAATTTGATGAATTTGATTTTTTTTTTTTTTTTTTTTAATGCTTCCTGTAGTAACTACGTAGTCAAAAAGTTTAATTAAGCTACTGCATTTGTGCTAACTTCCACTTTTTCGGCTTTCTGCAGAGGATCTCTATATCCACCAGGCACAAAAGCACACGATAATTGGTACTTTTCTCCTATTACCTTTCTCAATTGCCATAAAAATATCTTCCCATGAAAAGTGTTAAATTGCCTTAACATATGTGGGGAAGGTGCATCATTTCCTGCATGGTTGATGATTGAAGTGAACAATGCCTAGCTCCAATGATACTCACATTCTAAAGGCCCATCTCCGCAATCTTCGACCGCCATCAACTCTAGTCACCACCGCCGGCCGCCACTAACTTCAATGAGTTTCTAGCCTGAACAAATTCAAACTCAAGATTCCACAAATCTCTACCTTAAGTTTGAGGAGGGATGTTATAATATATTGTGGAAGTTACAAGAATTTATTTTAAATGTGGGAGTTACCTAAAATTTATTCTACATGGGAGGGTTACTTAGCATTTATAATGTAATTGAGAGTTATATGTGTGAGATTAATATTGGAAGTTAGAAGGATCCTTTGTAGTCTATAAATACCTATATAAGCAAGTCATTTATATGTTGTGAATAAGAGCAACAATGTAGTTCTTATGGCTTTATCTTGTAGATTACGTGATTCTAATGCCTATTAATAGAGTAATACTAGAAGTCACTCACTATGACGGACCTATACCACATGTTTATAGAGACCATAGCATCTGAAGCATTGTGATTGTGCTCAAGAAAACTCTATACTATGCAAAACAATTGCTTTTCTCATATATTCTTTAGTCTTTCATCTGTTCCCCACACTTCCAATTAAAGACATTCATATCCCTCCTCACTCAACCTACAAACCCTAAACTTTTTTTTTTTTTAGGTGGGTTAAAACCCTGATTTATTCTTTTGTTCAATGTCATAATGTACCCCAAAATGTAGGTTTTGGCATGTATGGTACTTGGAATTGATGTGTAATAGATTATATATTATATGCACAGGAATTTATGTGGTTTCTTTTATGTTGATTGGGGAAGACTATCAGGTAAAAATTTATTAACAAAAAATGCAGTACATTAAAAGTCAAAACTTAATAAATCCAGTCTCTAACAAAGAGTTAATTTTATACCTACTGGCTACTGTGAGCCTAACCGTGATTAATGAGATTTTTTTTTTTTTTTTTTTTGTAGGTGATTAATGAAATTTCTTGCATTGTGCTCCTTTCTCTCTTTTTCTAATTTTCTATAGTAGGGTTGTTGTAAGAGCTTTTTCATACTCACAAAACAAAAATAAATATCAGTACTGTACAATAGTTTTTTGAAGTCTTCTCAACAAATTGAAAGTAGATTAGGATTGCATTTAGTGCTTTGACTTTTGTGGCTCTCCCTTGTTGATTAGGTGCGTAACACATCCAAAATCTTAAATTTCCCTCTTGCAGGCCGAAATAAGATTCAATCTATTTTCACCAAAATTAGGTGTTCCAATTATGTGCAAATCACAGAAAAGTGCCCCCATCTAGCTACTTAGTGAACTACATAAATAGTATTCTAATTTTTTTTTTCCTGATTAAGGGAGCCACAAATCCCAGAAAAAGTGTTAGAAAGGGAAAATAAATCTGGCTCACCTATTCTTCTAATAGATCACAAAAAGATGAATCCTAGAGCTAAATATTTGGGGCTTCCATTGTTTATCAACCAAAACAAGAAGTCTTTTGAAGAAATTAATGCTAAGATTCTAAATAATGTCGGAATGGAGGGTCAAAACCCTTTTACAAGTAGTCAGAACTACATTAATAAAATTAGTAACACCTGCATTCCCTAGCTTCACAATGTCAATGTTCTTCTTACCTAAATCATTTTATCATCAAATTTGCTCCATTTTCAGGAGGTTTTGGTGGGGATTTTGAGGGGGGGAAAAAACACAATCTCATTCCAATGGCTTGGAGTAGAATCTATCTCCAAATTCTATAGGAGGCCTAGGAATGAGATCTATGGTAAGCTAAAATAAAGCATTGCTTGCAAAACTTGAATAGAAATGTTGAAGGGAAAAGGTCTTCATGGGATCAATGCTCTTAAGAACAAATATATTAAGAATTCCAATTTGTTGGCTGGCAAACCTTCTCTACAAGCTTCTTGGTTGTGGAAAGGTGTAATGCTTGATAAATAATTAACCGGTAACTATTCCACAGCATGCCTCCCCGTCGAATAGCACAAGAGATAAGGCCAAAGGATCATCAAGCCCTCATCATAGAGATTACAATGAAAGACTTTTCTAATGTATCAAAATAACTACTATCCATCCACAATATTAACAATACCAGAGCAAAGCTAAGAAACATCATAACATAGTGATAATCATCAAACGTCTGGATGCATGACCAATCATCAAATCAAATACTAAATTATTACAAGCCAAAACTAAAATCACAACCATAGTCCTAAGATAACCGAATCTATCGTGTCCTCAAACGGTTACAATAAAACTGATAGTACTCCCAAGGAAATCCCAATAACGTATCATGTAGAAGACTCTCAAAATCGAGCCACAAATTGCCACTTTAGAGTGGGTCTAACTCCCCAAAAATTAGTTTAGAGAGGCGGTCCAAAGCTAGCCTCATTTCCGGATCTCCAACATCAATCATTTATGGTTTAACAACTATAAAACACAAATGTTTAAGAGGTGGAAAAGATAAAGTGTAAGTCAACGACTTAGTGAGTAAGGATGCACAAGAAACTCATGATATCATATGAATTGAACTTAGTTTGTATATAAAAAGATTGATAAATCATAGGCAATAGTATGCAACATTGTTCCAACAATTATAACTCACGTGGATGTAATATAGATTTAAGATACATGCATGATAATCAAGTGAACATCCCATAGCCGTACTCTATATGATCTACCCGAAATATTAATCCCTTTTCAGGAGGGTTGACGTTATTCCGAGGGACTTATAGTATAACACCGATGCCCTGAATGTTGCCATATATTATCCATCATTAGTAGCTCGACCAGGTTCGACCTAGATGACCCACACTAGTAATGAAGTAAATCTATAGTGACCCCCCAAAGAAACATAGTTATATTGACCACACTATAAACCATTGGTACCAAGGCAATTGTAAACTGTAAATTGTGGACCATAGGGTATATAGCTTATATAATGGTAAGCTCATGGCCTCTATCCGTACATGGAGTGCCATGTCATATGATGCAATTTAGTCATTATCTTTTATATGAATGCATGTTTTCATAAAGAACTTACATGATGTAGTATTCCATTTTTCAAACACCTATTTACACTAAAATGGAGTTGACATTATCACAAAATCATATTTTATTTGAGTTGTAAGCGTGCATGTATGATACATAAAGTAATCATGTTATAAAATAATTACAATAACAAGTATCCGTCTGAGTTTTACTCACATGGGTCGTAAGACTCCTTCAAATAAACTCTCATATATTCATCATCCTCAAAATTTGTGAAATGATCTAATATAAGAAATTAATATAAGCTAAAATACTTTTAAACCTAATCTAGAGACAAAATGGTCATTCTAATTACACATCAAACATTTGTTGGTCTGGCAGAGACTTCCATTTCTAATAGCTAGGTCTTAGCTTAAACTATTCTAAAACAACTTATAGCTCTAATATGCTTCTTAACATTGTCCTAATTACAAATATAACATTCATACGCATTAATGCTAACCCATCTACATCAAACTTCTAACCCATCATGAAACCAGCCAAAAAACAATGTCTAAGCATATATATCAACATTGAATCCCCTGAATATTAAGCTAATCACAAAGGAGTAACTAAATATCACATGGTAATTGAAATCCATTATCCATCTAACCATTAACTATTATTAAACTCATAATACCCAACTTAAAAGCATAAATCTACAAACCTATATATAAATATACCATTATAAAGCTAATATAGAAAATAAACAGAAAGAAAACATGCTCATAACAATATTAGAAACGAGATAATAGTAGGAGATTACCTCTCTTGAAGGTAAACCTCTAGATCCTCACTCTTACTCATTCTATCTCCTCTCTCTCTCTCTCTTTCTCTATCTCTCTCTCTCTCTCTCTCTCTTTGGTTTTCAGAGGTTAGGGACAATGAAATGAGGGTTAAAGATTATAAGGATGAGTTTATACTTGTACCAAATACGAACGAAATGACTGAGATGTCAAATTTTAATTGCATGCAATAGTCATCGAACGTTAGGTTCTCGCATCAAACTTTTGGATGCAAGGGTTGCATCAATTAATTAATGGCCCTCATCGAACGTTCAATGCAACCTAAATCTACTAAGTGCAAAAATATCCCACTTCTCCTAATTAGCACCAACTCCAAACATCCTAAATTGTAATTAGAACACTCTTAACTCTAATTATTGGTCTGGTTGTTACAAAAGGCATCATCAAGGATAATCAACTGGTAAAAACAAGTGTTTGCTATTCAATTGGGGATGGGAAAAAGTAAGCATCTGGTCTACCCTTGGATCGCTTCCTAGGTTTCAAACTAGCTCCCAACCCTTCTTGAAAATTTATTCCTCAAATTAAGGTTTCTTATCTTATAATTCCTAAAAGTAGAAGTTGGGACATCTGATGTAGATCGGCAAGCCTTGTCTAAAGCTTGTTTGGACAGGCCTAAACCCAAGAGCCCCGTCGAAAGTCCTCATCTGGAGACCGTCCGGATGCCTATGTTAGTTTGGTGTTCTTTATGTTTTTGGTCTATGGCCGTCCGAACAGCTTTAAGTTTCGTCTAGACGAGCCATCATGGAATTGCTTTCTTTTAGGGTTTTATGTCAGCTCCCGTTCGGACGACCTTAAGTTCTATTCGGCCAGGTGCCGTAGAAGTTCAATTTCGAGTCTATTTCATATTAATTTTAGGTTTAGGGTTTGGGGGTCTATAAATACATGTTTTATAGACCCTAGAACGCAATTGTTGTTTATGATTGAGTTTTGTTCAATAAGAAGCCTTAGAGTTTAGCGTTCTTCTATTTTTTCTTCAAAACTTAAAGAGCATCTAGCGTTTTAGAGAAGATTTCTTAGACCCTTTGATAGAATCAAGATCTAGAAATACATATCCATTCTTTATTGTTGTTATTTGCTGCAGTCCACGAAGTCACGCTGCATCAGTTGGTGTCAAAGCCCAAGTTACTTTCCATGAATGAGGAGGGGCAACCGTTGTGCAGACATGAACGAAGTGCACATGCGCATGGAGGTGGCGTGTAAGGAGAAACTGGCAATTCGTTTGCAGCACATGGAGGAGAGGTTTGGTGGTATAGCTGTGCAGAAGGGGGAGTGGGTGCGCACTCAATATAGAGTCCCTACCGATCACTTTGCCGACATGGGTGGTCCGAACATTCGTCGTCGTCAACCAAGACCACGGTACGCAGGGTCGGAAGACAAATTTATCGTTGAGAGTGAGCTTGTCAATCATTTTGCAAGGCGTAGAGTGCGGAAGGAATTTTCTACGGCACAAGTTCATGCTATTACACAGGATGCAAGCGTCAAGCTCTACACCCCGAACTTCCAAAAGTTACTTGCGAGTTGCGACCCAAAAAGTCCCCTACTAAAGAAGAGATAGAAAAATATGACAAAAAGAAGGTGCCTAGAGAGGTGGCAGAAGGGAGGAGTCAATCGGCAATTCTTTGGCAATCACACCTGGAGGAGATGATGGAGACCCTGAGGGGACATATACAGATCCTCACTAACCAAGTAAACAATATGCGTGGTCCTAACCTTCGTCGCTGACAACCAACTCCAAGTTTTTTGGATAGGGACAACGTGGTTATCCTTAGTAGGGTGTGATCTCAACGGCAGAAGGCATGGATGAGGCAGAGATTTCGCAAGAGGCCAACTTGATCGTTATTCGTGATCCTCAATTCTATCTACCAAATCCATATGATGTGGAAGAGGAAGGTGAATCTGTTGATGAGGAGTTCCAGGAATTTGAGGTCATTAATGAGGAGCCCAACCATGATGATGAAAATCTTTCACAAGGATTCGGGGATTAGGATTCTTCACCAATCTATGATGACGATCTTAGCGGTGACGATGAAGATCCTAAGGAAAGATCCTTGCCATCCGACCTAGAGGGAGAGTACGTAGAAGACTGGTTTCCTCCCATTTTTGGCGGCATCTACCCCGAGGAAGATGACCCCTTGGAAGAGGAAGGACCCACGAATGACATCGCAGAGGCAAAGTAAGAAGATGGTTTCCTCCCATGTTTAGTGGCCTCTACGCTGAAGAAGATGACCTATGGGAAGATGAAGGACCCACAGATGGTATCGCAGATTATAATGAGGTTGATGAAGACCTTCCAGGTGAAGTGCCTAATTTTAATGATGAAGAAGTAGGTTATGTTGATTTCCTTGGTGTAAATGATATTTTGTCGAATTCTCTTAACAATGATTGTGATGAGTTTTATGTGGTTGAGGAGAATTACATGTTCACAAGGGAGACAACGACTAACCTATTCTTGAGTATTTTCATGGCATGTGGAAGGGAAAAGATGTGAGGGAAGCACGACAACCCTAACATATTGCAAGGTGGCTTGTGGGGCCTTCAACATAATCATCATAATCTGCCGGTGATTAAGAGCATCACATTTCTTGTGGGGTGCTGCCTTGTCTTGACCTTGAGAATGGGAGAATGGAAAGAGTTGACAGGGCACCCGAAGAACCGTGAAAAGGTCTGTCCAAATTCGATGACAAATTCTCTCTAACCTGGTGAGAATGATGTAGATCGGCACGCCTCATCTGCAACCCATTCGGATGGGCCTAAACTTGAGAGCTATTGTAGAATTGCTTTCTTTTAGGGTTTTATGTTAGCTCCCGTCCGGGCGGCCTTAAGTTTCATCCAGACGGGCGCCGTAGAAGTTCAATAACAAGTCTATTTCGTATTAATGTTAGGTTTAGGGTTTGGGAGGCTATAAATACATGTTTTATAGACCCTAGAACACACTTGTTGTTTATGATTGAGTTTTGTTTAATAAGAAGCCTCAGAGTTTAGCATTCTTCTATTTCTCCTTTAAAACCTATAGAGTATCTAGCGTTTTAGAGAAGATTTCTTAGATAATTTGATAGAATCAAGATTTAGAAATACCTATTTGTTCTTTATTGTTGTTCTTTGTTGCAGCCCACAAAGTCACGCTGCATCAATATCAATAGATTATATCAGCTTGTTTATATTGATTCAGCAAGCCAAATTTAGAATCTTAATCTAAATCATTCACCCACATAAGACACTTGGATATGGACTCCAACACCTTCGGGTCAAATTTCTATCAAGTCTACTTGTAAGTTAGACTTGAATGAAACGCAATTTCAAATGGGCCTCTTCTACCTGAAGAATGGAAAAAAGTTGTTGAATCTCATAATACAACGTAGATTAAAGCATATGCTTTGGATGTAGCTTGGGGTATTCTCCCAATGAGAGAAAATGTTACCAAGTCTATTCAATTGAAAGAAAATGAAGTTTGGTTCTACCTACTTTGTAATAAAAATTTAGAAACTGCGTAGCACCTTTTTTTGGGGTTGTGATATTGCAGAGCCCCAAAATTTAATTAACTAGTAAAAGTTTAAGTACTACTAAATAAGCCCCTTGCCCGCTTCTCCAACTTTTGGACTTATCTATAGTGCACGTAGCTTGTCATCGATAGAATGGTACTCATGTCGTTTGAACACTAGAGTGTTTCAACTTATCCTACATGCATGGCTTAACGCCATAGTATTGTTCGAACAGTTACTTTATATCGTTTAGATGGTAGGGTTTCCTCTATATACCTTATGTGGCTTCCCACCTAACTGTTTGAATGGTTACTTTACATCGTCTGGACGGTAAGGTTTCCCTAAACCCATGTGGCATGCCGTTCGAACAGATTATCCTCACAATTAGAATGATCGTAAACAGGATTCACTAAGTGTTATCTAAACCAATTTTCCAAATTTCTACCTTTATTGTTGTTTCTTATTTATCTCTTAACCCTTATTAACGCGTTCTTAATCACAATTTAGAATGGAGTATTATAAATATTGCAAAGTTTCTCTCTATTAGTACTACTTGAATAAAGTTTATCATTAATGCTTCATATATATTTTTGGTCCTATTTCTTGTAATTGCCCCGTTCTTTATGATTTACAGCGTCATCGTTGTACCCTTTCCTCTTCCCATGTATTTCTCAGAAAAGGAAAAACAAAAAACAAAAGAAAACATCCTGAATGGAGGGTTGTGGGGAACATGATGGGTACGAGGGTACAAACATGTCATAATTTCTGTCTAGTGATGCAGCCTGGCATGTACGGAAAGCAAACCTCACCAAATAAAACAACCAATAAAAATCATGCACTTTAGTAGTATCTAATAAGCCACTAATAAATATATATGCCCATTAAGTTCCCTTCGCAATCTATCACCAAACTTCTGTCCAAAAGTTTCTAAAATTGCAGATAAGCCCTCGGCGTGCCCAAAAAAGGAACCTATGATTTTTCTTTGTTTAGGATTTTCTCCCAAAACATAAAAAGAGAAAAAGTTTTGTTCTGTCTATCTCATTCTCTTTCTCTCTCCCTATCTTAAAACTTTTGGTGGCAGGAGGCCATTGGTGGCCTTTGTATCTGGTTCTGTTTATGGTCCTGTGTGAGGTGTCGACAGACCTACAAGGCTACAAACGACAATAAAGAAAAGTAGACAACTAAGAAATTCAGGCCAATTCCTCTCCCTCCCACCACCCCCTTGCAATTTTCAATATCAATAAGCCCTGATTGGTAGGGTTCATTATTCTTCTTCTTCACCCCCACAGTGTTTCTGCAAACTAGGGTTGGTTAGAGATTCTTGGCTAAATTTGGAAAGTGCGGCTCTTTTTCCTTTTTTATGCAAAACCCATCTTTCTTTTTTCCTTTATTCATACTCTATATTAACATACCACTCTCTCTCTCTCTCCACATTTTCCATTTATAGAAGAATGGAGGAATATCTGCTAAATTAATTGATTGGTGTCGGAAGGGTAGGTTAAATTTTATCTTCTTTTTCTTTTTCTTTTTTTTGGATTTTGGAGAGAGCAAGTGCAGTTTGATTCTTCATTTTTAAAACATCTTTCTTCTATCTGTTATCCTCTCTACAACTCTTTGTGAAAACCTGGTTTCCTCTCACACTTCAATTTTGTGTAAAGGTTGATTATTATTATTATTTATTTTCTGATGTTTTGATTTTCTATATGATTCACATTAAATTAGCTTCTCCCTTTCTATATTTTTCATTAATAGGAGTTTGAATTTGTTCTCTCTGAGATACTGGTTTGATCTGATACTTTGATTGAAACTTTTGTGAAAGATAATTGTTCCTCTTTTCTACAAGTATAGTTTTCTGCATATCAGTTTGTAAAGCCATTTACTGATAATTTGGTTGGTTTGATGTAAAGGGTCGGATCATTTTTTCTCTCAAAAATGACGAGGAGGAAAATCCAGATAAAAAAAATTGACAACACAACTGCAAGGCAGGTGACTTTCTCTAAGAGGAGGAGGGGGCTGTTTAAGAAGGCTCTGGAGCTCTCAACTCTCTGTGATGCTGAAATTGCTCTCATTGTCTTCTCTTCTACTGGAAAGCTCTTTGACTACGCCAGCTCAAGGTTTCTCTCTCTCTCTCTCTCTCTCTCTCTCTCACAAACATCTTTCTACTTCGAGAAACATTTAGTTTTTCTACTTATAGTAAAATATGTCATTATTCATGCATTCTCCAATAGTTTTATCATTTCTTGAGAGCGAGATAGAGAATCTGAGAAATCCAACAGATCCTAATCAAAGTGTCTGAAAAAATGTACTAGGATACATCAGATAAAGAAAACAAAAGTACTTCAGGGTCTTTGGTTTCTGCAAAGCACAATTTTCAACTTTCACGCCAGAGAAATAGAGAAGTTAATATCACCTTCAAGGGTTTTATGTGTCGCCGCTACCTATTTGCCAGTTCACTGTATTTTTCTATTTTTGCACTTCCTCCTAGTTTTTCTACTACTGATATGTTAACAGCATTTCTGTAAGGATGTCTTCATAAAATATAGCTTATACCCAAATGAATGATAGGGTGGATTAATTTAGGAACATATTTTGGGATTAAAGCACATGAATTATATGATGCACTGATTTCGGAACATACTTTAGAAGACAAATTGTTATCATGAAGCCACGAAATTGTGCTGTCTTCTTACAGTGTCGTGTGATTTCATTCTCCTCCTCCTAATGTTGACAGCATTTCTACAAAGGATGTCTCCTGTGATTCCATACCCAAATGAATGAAACAATTGATGTACAAGTGCAAAGCATTTAGGAACATACTTTGGGACTGGATTATAACATTTGACTTAGAAGACAAATTGTCATCATAAATTACAGCCACAGAATTGTGTTGTCTTGTTGATATCCTCAGTTTACACATGTCCTATTGCATTGTAATTAGCTTCTTCTTCAGGCTTGATCTTTTTCCTGTTTATATTTTATAGTCATATCTACATGTTAATATCAACTTGGTATAGTAGACTTGCATTGTGAATGTATGGAGAAAGTTCAAAGTGTCTGCAATGATTAATGAACGAATTAGTTGAGATTATTAATTCTTGATTGAGAAGAAAGAACCACATTATTCCACTTTACTATGAATCATGATGAACCACCAATAACGTAATTAGTAAAATGTACAACAAATGAGTCCAATACTACTTGCAAAATTAAGAATTTCTAAGTTAGTTGTTTAGAATTTTATTGTAGAGCAGAAAATTAAGCTAATCTCCCTCACAATTTACGCTAGATTGGTTCTATGATAGATGCATATCATCACTGTAGGAAAATCCTACGCTAATTGAATGGCATCATCACTAGTATATTATCTTAATTAAGAACAAAGGAACTCCTATTATATCTGCTTTCTGTGTACATTAAGATATCATCAAAGTAAACAATTAAAAATAATCCATAAAAGGTTTAAAGACATGAGTCATAAGGCACATAAAAGTACAAGAACCATTTAAAAGTTTGAATTATGTAATCATGATCCACTGGTTTCCCCCATCTCCAGTCTTGGAAGTGGTATTCTACTCTTCCTCTAGTCTCATTCGAATTTGATGATACCTGCTTCGAAGATCAATCTTGGAAAAAAAAAAAAAAAATAGTTGTACCATGCATTAATTGGTAAAGAAGATCCTCAAGTTGTAGAATAGGAAACCACAACTTCATATTAACTTTATTCACTGCTCTACTGTCAACACACATGCCAAGAACAATCACTTTTTGACACAAGAAGGGCTGGAACAACAACCCCTTAGCAATAAACTCACTTTTGTCCTCAACAAACCCTTAACAATAAGTTCATCTACTTGCCTATGCTACTCTTTTTTCTCCTAAGGATTCATTGTTTGATCACGTGCACTCTCCATTCTATTAGCCCCTAAAACCACCCTCACTCTATCTTTCACAAAAGAATAAGTATTTTTAATAAAAATAAAAATAAAAAATAAATTTTTTTGCAAAACTCAAAACATGCCTTTTACATGCTACATCATGGAACCCTTTGTAAGCAAGGCTAAAAGACCAAAATAACCCCTTAAAATAACTAAAAATGCATGAAAAAACACTATATAGCTGTCATCAATTTTTGTCGACTTTCGTTTGAATGAGATACAAAATTTGGGCTCCGTTGGAACAGGCTTGAGGACCGTTTGGACAAGATTGTCAAAGCTTGACCTCTAACAACTCGGACACTCCCATGTCAAATGGGGTGGTGTTTGCATGTTTAAATGTAGTCAAATAGTTATCAAATATTCTGATGTTCTTTTGATTTCAATGAGAATGACAAAATTTCTTATCAAAGTGATTTTGTTTAAATTATGGAATGATAGGCTTATTTGCGCTATATATGGCAAGATTTGATCTATATTTGGTAGAATTTATCTCCCCAAGGTTAAATCCAAGCTAGTAATCTAGCACATCTGATTGCGAAAAGACATAGTGTTGTTTAGCCTTTTGAGGATTAGATACTCGAAATGAACGAAAATTACCAGCAAAAGTGACACACATAATACCACAAACTAGCAAATGGGAGATCGTACCTCATGGTAATTGGTTAAGTCGAGAAATTGTATAATTTTCAGATGATAATTAAGAAAAAAGGTTATGCAAAGTGTCATAGTGTAGAATGACCGAAAAGTTAATTAACTGGTAATTAACTTGATGTGGTACAAATGGTCAACTACCACTAATTGTCCGATAGAGTCCGACCTCAGGTGATCCACAAAATTAGCGGTGCTGCAGGGAGTGACCACAATCCGTACATGGTTGCATAATTGGTCACTTTCAACCATTGGATTAAGGCAAATAGCATTAAAATAAACATGAACCATAAGGTCAAGCCCATGTACTAATATACACATGCTCCATATTCTTTAATCATTTTTCAATGGTAGCCATGTCATACGATGGTATTAATAATTTCTTATCATTGCATGAATTTACAAACCACACAATCAATCATTTAGTTTCTTAAATATTCCATTTGCACAAAACATAGAGCTCACAACATTTTTTCAAAGTATTTCATGTGAGTGTAAGGAGTAGAGATTTTTGGCTGCCAAGAGTTAGCCAAGCGTCTGCCAAGTGAGAATTTTTTATTTTTTTATTTTTATTTATGATTTTTTAATTGAAGAGGAAAGAGGTTACAAGGGAGATTATGGATGATCGAATTTGAGGCATTAGCACTAAATTTGAGGCATTAGCACCAAATTTAAGATGACCGAATCCCTTTAGGGTGATACCATCCCTAAAGGGTTAACCTTCCACTTCTAGGTTTTAGTTTTGAATCAAAAAACGAGTTTTGAGGCATTAAAACCCAAATATTAGCTCATGGAAATTTAGTTAACAGAGAAAAAAAAAAAAAAAAAAAAAGAAGAGAATTTTGATTTCCGTTTATTATTATTATTATTATTTTATTTTTTAGAGGCAGCCACGCGTTGGACGATGCTTGGTTGCCTCAATTTGGCAGCCGCATAGACAGACTCGAGTGTAAGATATGCAAATTTGATATTAAAATACACATGCAACAGTCGATAAATAGTTTTCATGTGAGCTTTACTCACCTTGGTCATACGGGTTCTCTTGCTACACTTCTTCAAACTCACCAACTTCGTCATTTGTGAAATACCCTAACATTAGAAGGGTCTATTGAGATCAAACCTTAACCCTAGACCTTCAAATGGCCAAATCACACTTTCTGGTTGAGCGGTGGTGATCAATTAGTACTCTTGTAGAGGAGATTGATCACTGAACAATGATTGATCAGCGTTGCTCAGTACTTTATCCTTGCTTGAACAGTGATGAACAATGATCGATCATGACACTAGCCATCTTCATCAATCTCCAAAAAACTCATTTTTAGCTTCGATGACGCCTCTAAAGGCCCTAAAACTCAAAAAGTTCACCCCTTTAACACATCTAACACCTTTAAACCCCTAAATTCGTAACATTTACGCATTAAAACTACAAAGTTAACAACTTTATAAACACACAATCAACAACCACTCAAAAGCTTCAGTGGATAGTCCATATATATCTACCTCTCACATAGCCTACTCTCGGATTAAAACCTACTAGTCTCATATATTCATTCCTTGGGGGTCAAGTAGAAACTAATAAGGAGTAAATCTCCTTTTATTTTCTAGTGCAATAAGGAGAGTAAATCTCCAAGTCCTAGGTCGATTCTAATTCCATACAACTCAGAGTCCAATATGGAAAAGTTCTTAGTATGGAATAAAATAGAATCCTAGTGTAATGACCCCGATGGGCAAATCAATTAATTAGTAATTGACCACATGGTTCATCTCCCAGCTCTATCTCTCGCGAGACAAGACTCAGGGATTTTAACTTTTCTCTTCGAAACGAGAAAATCTCAGCGGAAGACTTTCGAAAACTATAGGAAATAGAGAGCAATAAATTTAACATCCACACAACATGTACCAGAGTAAATATAAATCCTCACAATATAAAGATAACCATCAATGGTACCAATCATTAGACCGTCATCAAAATAGGATAACAAACCATAACATAATCTCATAACATTGTTCCAACAAAAGATTAACATATCAAATCCTAGATCTAAGCTTAAGTAGGGCTAACGAGATTATAATCTCGATCATATCATCACGGGTAGTTCCTCCATCCTTCCACATAGACTTCAACCAAATTGGGTTCATGTCCTCAAAAATAACCCGAATCAAGTCCTGAGCTACCACCCAAGTCGGCTCCGACGGCATCCTCTTCTAAGGTAGCTAAACCGCGCAGATATTTGTAATGATAGGGGAAAACATAAATAAAAAGGGGGGTAAATCTAAGACTTAGTGAATATTAACACAAATAATGTCCATGCCAGTTTAGTAATGAACTCCATTTTCATAAGGCAAGAAACAGTTCCATATGACAGTTTTTTTTATCAAAAATGTGGTATAGATATATGATATATGCATATGATATAGAGTGACAGTCATAGTTCAACAATATGGTTTACTTGAGATATTACCCATTCCCAATAGGGTTGGTGTTGTCCCGATGGACCTGTAATACAATGCCGGTGCCCCAGCCATTGTACGCTATCGGACATAACACTAGTGGCATGACCGAGTCCGACCTCGGGTGGCCTACACTGCTAATGATGTCCGTTCTGTAGTAACCTAGCCATTTGGGAATGGCTGCACCAAGTCACAAAACTATTGGATTTAAAGCCCACATAACACTCATACATTTGACCATAAAGCTAACATGTATAGTAAGCCCATGGCCATTATACCGCATATACCAGTGTACCATATTATACGATAAAAATTATGTTGTTCGTATTTTACAAGCATGTTTTTACAAGTCTCACTTTCTTAACATATTCAGCACAATGTTTTTCTCAAAATGCTAGAGTTCATGTGCAGCAAGTATAAATGTGAGAGATGCAAATATGCATGTTTTTGGTACATAAAATAGTTGTGCAGTGCATAGAAAATAACAATGAGCATTATGAGTTAAAACTCATGTGGGCCGTTTAATGTCTCTGAGTATTCCAAATGATTCGGGTTCTCCAAATCTATGAAAAATCTTCTATTAGTCCTATTTCTATCAAAACGACTCTAAAACAAGAAAATAGGAGCTATTGATCTTCTGGTTATAATAAAGTCCCCTGTCACACTCTGGACCATACGTCCGGGATCGGGACCTTACGTCCTCTATGATATCTCGGATCGTACGTCCGGTCGTGAGACCGTACGTCCGCTTCGAGGTTTTTAGGGAGAACCTCATTTTGTCCACTCGTCCTCCTATTCTCTAGAACCAAATTCGAAGACTATCAAAGGACTTCCTAAGGTCTCCTAACTCAAAACAAAGTCTCCAAGCAAACGAAATCATGCTAAGATAAAACAACGCCATTATAACAAGATTTAAAGCATAACTAAAGCTAAAGCTAAACTAACAACTCAAACAACAACTAAGGCAATGTTTATGCAGCATAACAACGTAAAACCGAGCTAGGCTTAAGAGCGTTACCTCCTGGAAGCGAAACTTCAAGAACTTCCCTTCCCTTAGCACCAAATGCTCACAATCTCACAAAACACTCACAAAAGGGTTTCTAGCAGCCTAGGGGGGAGAGAGAGGTGTGAAAAACTAAAGGAGTAGGGGGTATTTATAACTGAGGGGCTCTACCAACTCTCCAGAAAAGCACCGGACGTCCGCCAACCCTAGCGTATGTCCAATACTATTTCCAGAGCGGTCTAAAGGCTACCTCGTACGTCCAGGTATTATCCAAAGGGTATTCCAAAAAGTAGCGTACGTCCGTGTGGTCCTGCGTATGTCCGTGTACTATTTGCAGAGCGTACGTACGGTGGCCCCCCCACATACGTCCGCACTACAAAAAGAAGCGTATGTCCACTAACCCTAGCCTACGTCCGGTTCAAAAGTCCAAATTACCCTTCTAGTGTCCTTAGTGACCCAAAGCCCAAATTATCCCCCTAACTAAGCTACCTAAGCTTAGTTAATTATTTGGGTCACTACATCTTCCCCTCCTTATAAAAATTTCGTCCTTGAAATTTCTAGTCATAATACCAAAATATCAGCACTTAAAAGAGGAGTAAAATGTTACCTTTCGTCCATAGAGTCATCAGTATCGTGCTCAATAGGTTCTTGGGCTATCTTCTCCCATC